>NW_021609704.1:0-1455 GCF_004785775.1 Grammomys surdaster | reverse complement strand
ACACATACACACACATACACACACACATACACACATACACACACACATACACACATACACAAACACATACACACACATACACACATACACACACATACACACACACATACACACACACATACACACACATACACACATATACACACATACACACACACATACACACACACACATACACACACACATACATACACACGCACACGTTGGCACCCATGTGTCAGAGTTCACATTTATTATCAGGTAAATGATAACAGCAGCTGCCTCTACTGCTGCCGCTGCTGCTGCTGCTGCTACTGCTACCACTACAAAAGTTAGGCTCATCCAGGCGACAAACCTCTAGACATGTCTATGAGGGAGTTTCTAACCTGGGCTAACTGAGGTTAGGGGACTATATAGGCAGTGCCATGCCATGGACCAGGGCTTCAGACTGAGTCAAAAGGAAGAGCGCTGAGCACAGTTGTCCATCTCTCTGCATCCTGACTACAGCTGTAATGTCACCAGCTGCCTCATGACCCTGCCCCCGTGCCTTCTGTACTCTCAAACCGTGATCCCGAAGTTACCCTTCCTTCCTTAGGTTATCAGCTACTTTGCCACAGCAATAAGGAAAGTAGCTAGTACACTTCCTGTAGAGAGGGGCAGGAGACAGCGTGCTGGCTGCAGGATGAAGTTCTGGTGGACCACTCGGGAGCCGCCATGATGTCACTAGCTATGGGCTGCATGGTATAGCTGGATGACAAGAGGGAGCAGGCTTCTGAGACTGGAGCAGGTATCTTCACATGGCTGTGGATTTGATCCTATGTGCAGTCTTAAGGAGATGCTTACACTCCTTTCAGGAGACTGAGGGCCAGAGACAAGTGATGGACTACAAGTTTGACCCCGGGCCCTCTTCTCACTGTCCCCAGCATACACTCATACTTTCTGTAGGACATTATGGGAGTCACCCCACCTCTCTGGGCCTTGATCTCTGTGAGGAAAGGCCTTCCTGCCATTGCTAAGGTATTGGAAGCGCTCAGTGAGCTCATTAGTGTAGTGTTGTCGAAGCTAATTATCCTACTCAGATCATCCCTGCAGCAGTGTGCGCTCTTGCTACCTGCCTCAATATTCTGGGTTTCCAAATGAAAGACACACACGCAGCCTTATAATTTTAGTATGCCTTAAACACTTCAATGGCTGGGCCTCCCAAACCTTCACATGGCTAACACCTTCCCTCTGATATTCCTGAGTTATTACTTATTAAAATCTATATTCCATCGTTGTTGCCCTAGACCCAGTCAGGAGGCCCCCTGGGGCCGTTCTTCCTCAGCTTCTACGTGACTGCATGCTCTCTCTTCTGTAACTCTTGAGCATGGTCGTGATTGCATGCTCTCCCTTCTGTAGCTCTTGAGCGTGATCGTGATTGCATGCTCTCCCTTCTGTAGCTCTTGAGCGTGATCGTGATTGCATGCTCTCTCTTCT
>NW_021609703.1:0-3863 GCF_004785775.1 Grammomys surdaster | reverse complement strand
TACATGGATCTCTTCAATATTTTCTTATTTTAAAGAATGGGTGGGGGTGGGTCTTTTCGGAGCCTTGCTCTGCTGTGGGCTGGCGCTCGTGTTGCGGCTCCTTTGCAAGCTCAGGTCACAGTGACAACAGGATAAGGTGATGATTGCCCAGGCACTTGTAGCACTGGACTAAGGGACTGGATAGCCATGATTAACAACCGCCCCAAAGACCTGTTAAGACAAGGCCATAATCTGTAATACCATCTCCTCCCCCTGCCAAATGGCCCTGGCACCTCTGGGAGTTTTTCTCCATTGCACAAGAGTTGGGCATTTTGGCTTCCCTAATTCTTTCTCTCTATCTGTCCCAGGAACCAAATCCAGACTCAAGAAGGGCTCGGGTTCCCATTGCACCTTGAGGACTGTGATATGGTTGTTCTCACACTCGTTAAGCTCGGGAGGGCTCGAGTTCCCATTGCACCCCGAAGTGAGTGTAGAGACATGGGCCTGCCTCACTTATTGAGGAGGAGAAAATCTAGACCTCTCTCCTTTTGATTGGTTTGTGTCTGCCCGGCCTGAACTCTTTCACTTTTCTATGGCCTCTTCTTAGGATCACTTTTAAATAAAAAAGGGGGCAGATGTGGGAAGCTATCCTTATCACATCATTGCCATTAACAAGTCTGTGCGCATGCGCTGGAAGGTTTTCCCGCCTTTATTAATCTGACAGTTGGAACACGTCATGTGGCCTGAGGCAACAGGAGCCCATCAGAGACTGCCACGTCCCAGGCGAGCTTAGCTTTCTATATAAGGGAAGGGTTTTAGGCCCTTGGGGTCCCTCCTCGTTTGTGAAGCTTATGCTCTCCCTCTCAAGATGCATTAAAGCTTATACTGCAGAAGGATCCTGAGTGTGCCGCGTCTTTCCTGCTGGCGGGAGGTTGCGCGGGACAACTGGTGCCAGAAACCCCGGACACTTGACCTTGCCATCGTCAGCACCTTGGAGGACCCCTCGATAGAGGAGGATTCAGAACTGCAGGGGTGAGTTCGGAGAGGTATGTCTATTCCTGAAATATTCGGGTTGTGCTTGGCTGTCATTTTCATGGTGCTTGTTTTGCTCTGTCTTCGCGGTGGCCATTGTTAGTGGCAAAGTAGTCTGAAGTAAATAGCCAGTGACACTGGTCTTGTCTCTTTCTCCCTCCTGTAGATAAAGGTGGGACAAAGTTCCTCTTGACTCCCGGCCGTTAGTCGGACGTGCCGCTGTTACTTTCACTTTTGAGACGGTACTAAGGCGGACGTAGATAAGCCGCGGCTGTCATGGGTTCATCACAGTCAGTAATCACTACTTTGGAGGCCGTACTCAAACAGCGGGATATTAAAATTGCTAACAGGACTTTGAGGAACTTCATAAAAGAGGTGGATCGCGTTGCCCCCTGGTTTGCCGTCTCTGGGTCTTTGGCTCTCCCCTCTTGGAATAAACTGGGAAAGGACTTAGAAAGGCACCGCGATGACAATGATTTGAGTAACGGCACAGTTGCGATCTGGAAACTTATTAAGAACTGCCTACAAGATGAAACCTGTAAGATAGCCATAAGGAAAGGACAGGCTACGCTAGAAGATGTTCAGGATAGCATGTCAGAAACCGAACGCAGTGAGAGGATGGGCACGCGTAGGAAAAAGGTACCGAAACAAAAGGAAAAGGAACACCCTTCAGCTGAAGAAAAGAACCCTTCTAAAAAAGGAGAGATACCCCCTAATGGGAAAAGCTCGCTTTACCCCAACCTAGAGGCACTGACTATCGACAGTGCAGAGAGTTCCTCTGGGGACTCCAGTGAGGAGTCATTAGATTCTACAGAGGAGGCGGAGTTAGACGAGGAAGCAGCAAATTTTTCTAAAACTTTATCTCAGTTTTTATTACAGAATTGGACTGTAGAGTTTGAAGAGACGCTTCGGAAGTTACGCTTTGCGATTATAGAAGTGAATTCTACCAGACTTGATTTGTCCCTGACCGAAGGACTGTCTACATGGATCTCTTCAATATTTTCTTATTTTAAAGAATGGGTGGGGGTGGGTCTTTTCGGAGCCTTGCTCTGCTGTGGGCTGGCGCTCGTGTTGCGGCTCCTTTGCAAGCTCAGGTCACAGTGACAACAGGATAAGGTGATGATTGCCCAGGCACTTGTAGCACTGGACTAAGGGACTGGATAGCCATGATTAACAACCGCCCCAAAGACCTGTTAAGACAAGGCCATAATCTGTAATACCATCTCCTCCCCCTGCCAAATGGCCCTGGCACCTCTGGGAGTTTTTCTCCATTGCACAAGAGTTGGGCATTTTGGCTTCCCTAATTCTTTCTCTCTATCTGTCCCAGGAACCAAATCCAGACTCAAGAAGGGCTCGGGTTCCCATTGCACCTTGAGGACTGTGATATGGTTGTTCTCACACTCGTTAAGCTCGGGAGGGCTCGAGTTCCCATTGCACCCCGAAGTGAGTGTAGAGACATGGGCCTGCCTCACTTATTGAGGAGGAGAAAATCTAGACCTCTCTCCTTTTGATTGGTTTGTGTCTGCCCGGCCTGAACTCTTTCACTTTTCTATGGCCTCTTCTTAGGATCACTTTTAAATAAAAAAGGGGGCAGATGTGGGAAGCTATCCTTATCACATCATTGCCATTAACAAGTCTGTGCGCATGCGCTGGAAGGTTGTCCCGCCTTGATTAATCTGACAGTTGGAACACGTCATGTGGCCTGAGGCAACAGGAGCCCATCAGAGACTGCCACGTCCCAGGCGAGCTTAGCTCTCTATATAAGGGAAGGGTTTTAGGCCCTTGGGGTCCCTCCTCGTTTGTGAAGCTTATGCTCTCCCTCTCAAGATGCATTAAAGCTTATACTGCAGAAGGATCCTGAGTGTGCCGCGTCTTTCCTGCTGGCGGGAGGTTGCGCGGGACAACTGGTGCGAGAAACCCCGGACACTTGACCTTGCCATCGTCAGCACCTTGGAGGACCCCTCGATAGAGGAGGATTCAGAACTGCAGGGGTGAGTTCGGAGAGGTATGTCTATTCCTGAAATATTCGGGTTGTGCTTGGCTGTCATTTTCATGGTGCTTGTTTTGCCCTGTCTTCGCGGTGGCCATTGTTAGTAGCAAAGTAGTCTGAAGTAAATAGCCAGTGACACTGGTCTTGTCTCTTTCTCCCTCCTGTAGATAAAGGTGGGACAAAGTTCCTCTTGACTCCCGGCCGTTAGTCGGACGTAGATAAGCCGAGGGCTGGGCCGCTGTTACTTTCACTTTTGAGACGGTACTAAGGCGGACGTAGATAAGCCGCGGCCGTCATGGGTTCATCACAGTCAATAATCACTACTTTGGAGGCCGTACTCAAACAGCGGGATATTAAAATTGCTAACAGGACTTTGAGGAACTTCATAAAAGAGGTGGATCGCGTTGCCCCCTGGTTTGCCGTCTCTGGGTCTTTGGCTCTCCCCTCTTGGAATAAACTGGGAAAGGACTTAGAAAGGCACCGCGATGACAACGATTTGAGTAACGGCACAGTTGCGATCTGGAAACTTATTAAGAACTGCCTACAAGATGAAAACTGTAAGATAGCCATAAGGAAAGGACAGGCTACGCTAGAAGATGTTCAGGATAGCATGTCAGAAACCGAACGCAGTGAGAGGATGGGCGCGCGTAGGAAAAAGGTACCGAAACAAAAGGAAAAGGAACACCTTTCAGCTGAAGAAAAGAACCCTCCTAAAAAAGGAGAGATACCCCCTAATGGGAAAAGCTCGCTTTACCCCAACCTAGAGGCACTGACTATCTACAGTGCAGAGAGTTCCTCTGGGGACTCCAGTGAGGAGTCATTAGATTCTACAGAGGAGGCGGAGTTAGACGAGGAAGCAGCA
>NW_021609702.1:0-5857 GCF_004785775.1 Grammomys surdaster | reverse complement strand
CTCTCTCTCTCTCTCTCTCTCTCTCTCTCTCTCTCTCTCTCTCTCATTACCTTTAATTTTTTTTTTTTTACAGTCCACTCAGGTTATCCCCCTCCTGGTCCGCCCTCCAGCAGTTCCTCATTCCATTCCTCCTCTCCCTTCTCCAAGAGGACGCCTTGCCCCCCAACCCCCCACCGCCAGGCCTCTACATTCCCTGGGGCCTCAAGTCTCTCAAGAGTTAGGTGCAACTTCTCTCACTGAGGCCAGACCAGGCAGACCTCTGCTGTATAGGAGTCAGGGGGCCTTGGACCAGTTAGTGTACACTACCTGGTTGATGGCTTAGTGTCTGAAAGATCTTGGGGGTCCAGGTTTGTTGAGACTGCTGGTCTTCCTATGGGGTTGCCCTTCTCCTCAACTTCTTCCAGCCAGAAAGTAATTTTCTTACAGTGCTTGAGGCTAGAGCTCTGGGATCAAGATATGGATGATTTTCTTTCCCTTAAGGTCTGTTTTTCTGGGCTTGCAGATGGTGTCTTCCCATAGTCTCCAGCACATCTGTTTTGACATTCCCCTTTCTCACGAGGGTCATGTTGGATTAAGTTTTTTCTCCTTAAAAGTCATGTTGTAATGTAATTTAAAAAAAAATTATAGTGTCTTACAATACTGTTACACTCCGAGTAAGTGTGGCATAATTCAGCCAGTAAAACTTGAGGTTGGTTTTTACATTGACAGTTAACAGCTGATTAAGGAAGCTGACTAAATCAGCTCTTCTTCCCTGGGTCACATGTTACTCCTGGATTCCATGGGAGAGTTTATGACACATAAGACGTGTATACAGTGATCAGGCTCCCGCCTGTCTTCCCCGGGGTTTAAGTCTACATGAAAACTGAGAACTCGATTCAGTCTCTGGGTTTTGTTTCCTTAAATTCATGTTAGAGAGTCAAATCCTCATTTTAATCATAGTTTCCAAGGGGGTTGGAATCCACATGCAGATTCCAAACACGGGACAAAAATCTTGAAAGGCATTCCGTTCACAAACGGAGGTTTAGTAGATTTCAGTAGGTGGTAAGCATTTTTAACTCTTTGACTTGAGCTACAAAATCTACAACATAAGATCCCACGGGTTTCTAAGCACAGTTCCATACATAGAAGTACCTAATGGCAACTTGTGATTTTTCTTTTAGCAGTTATTAAGCTAATATATTTAGTTATTATGTGTTTATTTTCGCTGTTCAAGTAATTGTCAGGAAAATAGGACAGTTTTTCCACAACCAAAATACAGCTAAGGATTTCTGTTCCGAATTCTAAAGCACAACAAATAGCCCTCTTCTGTTCCTCCTTCCGTGTTTTTGACCCAGCCCCTTAAGTCAGAAGGGATTGTAGAACAGCTGCCTTGTCAGAATCCACAAGGAAACCTGCACAGGTACCTGGGAGAGGGGTCAGTTCAGAAAAAAAAAAAAAAGCTAGAACTTCCTTGTTTGTGTAAGTTCTACTATTGCAGTCGTCTGACAACCTTTGACCTAGTTATTTCCACTGAGAGGAGCAAGCTACCTTGGTCTTGAGCTATGTGGCTTCTTATTCTACACAATTCCATGTTTGCATTTTTTTTTTTTTTAATAAAAGTAGTCTTTGAGGCAAAGACCTCAGGGAGCAGTAATTTATTTGGGCTTGCTTCTTGGTCAGCTTGGATGGTCCTGTTATACAGATTCTCATCCCTTCAGGAGGATATCTACTTTGAAATCTGTACTTTTTGGAACTGGGTCTGAACCGATCTTGGTTCCTCTTAAAATAAGGAAATAATTATTGTTCTGCCAAAACAATTTATTTTTCTCAATTATTGGTTTACCTCTTTTGATAATTAAGGATACCATTAGAAATGAAACAAATGTTTTAGCTATTCTAAACTTAACGTTTACAGTGCATGTGAAAATAACCATTTTAACAGACTTTTTTGTTTTGTTTTTTGTTTTTTGTTTTTTGTTTTTCGAGACAGGGTTTCTCTGTGTAGCCCTGGCTGTCCTGGAACTCACTCTGTAGACTAGGCTGGCCTCGAACTCAGAAATCTGCCTGCCTCTGCCTCCCAAGTTCTGGGATTAAAGGCATGCGCCACCACCGCCCGGCTTTAACAGACTTTTAAAGGACAGTAGTCCTGTCTACTGAAGAAAGGGCACTGATGCTCGTGGACTTTTGCTGCAGAAGGAAAGTTGGAGGTGAGGCAGTTTTCCTTCACAAATGCTGGAGGCCTTTGGTCTGGCAGGAGGTAAAGCTCTGTAAGCTGGCACAGTACTTGGTGTGGGCTCGAGTACTGATTTCCGGAAGGTAGTCTTGGAGAACAGGAAACACCACAATATGGAGACTGACATTAGCTCCTTAGAAACCGACAATAGCCACGATCAGAAAAAAAGTAATTTTATTGTGGAAACCCAGGACTCAAGAAGACACCGTACAAGTGGCGTTTTAGGGAAGTTGTTGCCCTCTCTAGCTGAATATTATTAAAGCAAGCGTAAATTTGTGGTGGTTTAGGTTGAAGACAAACTTTGTAAATAAAGCGACCCTGGATATGTTTCGAAACAGTCTTTCCAAGTCTATTGGTTGCCGGTAAGCAAGTGTCTGTCTTGGCTTTCTCTGTTGTGAATTACGGTGATAACTAAAATAAAATCTTCGGTGGTATTTATTAGCTGAATGTTGGCCTTAAACATGCTGATATTTTGTTGTGTGGTGGGTAATGAATAATGCAGTTAAGAAATAGATCCATTTTGGGAATATTTGAGACCGGAAGCAGGGAAGTTACAGTCATTGGACTTACTTATCAACTGTAGTCTCTTTAGAGGGGACAAAGGAACTTACAGAGAAGAGAACAGAATTTCAGATAAGCTCTGTGCACTTATGAGTTTTCCCTCTATCCCGCATGTGGAGACAGACAAACAGGAGCCACTGGGCTACCCTACAGCCTGAATGCTCTTGGGTTGTTTGTAGCAGACACCCCAGTAGAAATGGATTTCACATTAGATGTTGACCTTACTAATATATAAAAAGTTGAGAAAGAAGGTCTGTCACCATTAAAAAAATGTCCTTTTTTGTACACACACACACACACACACACACACCACACACACACATGTTCAAGCTTATTCCTTCTTGGCATCTGTACAGTTGAATTAATGGTGTTAATAGCTTTATACTGTGACAGTGTTACTATTTTTGCTCTATGATTTATTGAGTTGTGCTAAGGGCAAGATTGTCAATCCCCATAGATGACAGCGTCCTGGCGTTGGTTCTAAAGGAAGCCTTGTTGCACGTTCACGTGTGTTTGTCATTACAGTCAGCTAGAAATTGATTCCTATAGGTTTCCCATCAGCTGTCTAGCTAGATATTTCTCTGCATACCATTAATATTGGCAATTCCACTAATTCCTTTTGTGGCTCATTACACTGCCTAATTAACCCCCTCATTTAAAAAAAACTGTAAACAGACTGGCTATAATTCTTATTTCTGGCAGCTTCTGAACATATGACTAGGTTTTGTCTCATTTCTTTTTATTCCCTATTTTAAAAAAAAAATTCTTGCTTTTTTTCCCTAGCACTTTGGAATGACTAAGTCTTTCATTTATACTACTTAAAAGCTTCATTTAAAGCTGGCTGCTCATTTTGGTATTTTTTTCTGATACGAGAATATAATCGACATGCACACAAGCTTCTGCCGTTCAAACACTCCAGAACCTCAAATCATGATTTATTTTTGCTGCTGAAAAGGAGAGCAAATACCAGCGTTCTTTTCAACAGAAATGGTCATGTCTGCCTGCAGTTGCTCTGTTTTGACGCTAGGTGGCCAACACGCACCGAGACAAACAGGCTTGATCATTGCGAGGTGAACATTTTACACGGAGTAAATTTTTTTTTTTTTTATCAGCGTTCGAAGAGAATTTAAACACAGGAACTTCAGGGTTTGTATTTAAGCTTTCTGGGAATAATTAAATCATGAAGATCTGCAGAATTTAAGGAAAATTTGACCAGGGAATTAGAAAGTACAGATTCTTGTCTGTATTTTGTTCTCTCTCTCTCTCTCTCTCTCTCTCTCTCTCTCTCTCTCTCTCTCTCTCTCTCTAAATGTAATTATACCTTCAGATGCTATAGTTCCAGCTGAACTTATTAGGCAAAATACTTGATATCTGAGATTAAGATTATAGTCACCAAACAATATCGATTTTATATAGTTACTACAACAACAAGAAGATAAGTTTTACTTTTCTCTCTGGAGACATTTGTAAACATTACCATCGATGTAGCTTTCCTTTGAAACAGTCTCCAGTGTATGTTTATTTATCTCTTGCTCCCATTTTTAGCTCCATTCCGAGGAGGAACAAGAAACCATATATTGATAATTGTTTAGTTGGCAAATAAATGAGTTTGAGGTAAAGTCGAGGGACTCCATGCCTTCTGTTTTGTTTTTGATACAGGGTTTCGCCGTGTGGAGACCTTCCTGAAACTCACTGTGTAGACCAGGCTGGCCTTAAACTCACAGAAATTCGTCTGCGTCTGCCTTCAGAGTGCAGGAATTAAAGGTGTGCTCTACCACCCAGCTAGGGTACTGTTAACTGACTTCTCACGGTGCTTTTTAATTTCAGAATGTATGCTGTTCTGCAAAATCCTTTGCTTTCTATTGATACGAGGATCTGTTTGTGTTTAGTGTTTTTATGGGATTCCTGAGTATGTGAATGAGGCCGGGTGGTGGTGCTGGGGTGGGTTGTTTCTCTGATTCTTATGCCTTCTCTTGGGCTCTTTCTGTTCGTCTTGTCCAACTCTATTGTGTTTGTTTTTCTTTTTCTTATTAATTAATTAATTAATTAATATTATTATTATCTCTTAGAAGCCTGCTTTTCTAACAAGAGACAGAAAGGAAATGGATCCGGATGGGAGGGGAGATGGGGAGGAACTGGGAGGAGTAGAGGGAGGGGAAACCATAATTAGGATATATTATGTGAGGAAAAACTATTTTCAATGAAAGGTAAAAGCATTCCAATTAATTTGGGGGCAGGACGGGGTGGGGGAATGGCCTTTGTTACACATAAGTGTAGAATTTCAATATGAAGTCCTTTGACTATATGCAATGAATAGACGCCCCAGGCTGTAGTAGGCATTTAACATAAAGCTTCAGGCTTGCATCTACAAATAAAAGTAATATTTTCTAAAGCTGAAAAAAAAACCATTGACAGTCCGTTTGCTTCATCAGTCTTACACTGGGAAATGTGGTTAGAAAAACGGCAAAAAAAAAAAAAAAAAAAAAAGGTCAGAATTCCAACTGGAGAGATGGCTCGGCAGTTTAGAGCACTTGCTGCTCTTGCAGAGGACCCGGGTTCAAGTCCACCCACTTGGCAGCTCACAACCGTGTGTAATTCCATTTCCAGGGGATCTGGTGCCCTCTTCTGGTCATACAGGCATCAAGCAAGTATGAGGTTCACATATACACAAGCAGGTAAAACACCTGTAAAAATAAAATAAGTAAAAACAAAACAAAGCAAAGCAAAACAAAAAACAGTAAACTAAAGGGGGGGGAAGAAGCAATTGAGTTAATCTGATAAATCAGGCAGGAATAATAAAAAGGAGAAGGGACGTTAATTGTTCAGGATTGCTGCCTGCACTGAGTCAGCTGTCTGAACTAGCTGTGTAGCGCATTGTAGACAGGAGGGAACGTGCGGCACTCTGGTGGAAGCCGATGAGCGGTGAGCTATGGGTAACTCATGAAATCGCATGGAGCACGACCATAGGTGAACAAAATGAGGTGCGTTTAAACACGCTGATATATATGTGTATATATATATATATATGTGTGTTTGTATTTGTGTGAAGGCCAGAGAATGACATGTGGGACTTCCTTTTTCTAC
>NW_021609701.1:0-1504 GCF_004785775.1 Grammomys surdaster | reverse complement strand
TTTTTTAAATCTGAGAGATGTGTAAGATAAACAGAATTTGCTGAGAGCCATCTTTCCAAGCAGCCCCTCACTCTTCTCTTTGGAGAATGTGCCTCAACTATTCATCTTGTCAGCACTCAAACCACATGCTTCTCCTTCCTCTAAATCAACCCCATTTCCAACCACTTGAGCTCTCCAAATCCTCATGGCCCTGCACCTAAAATACCTACTAAGATCCTATCTGTACTTTGGCTTTCACACCTTGTGAGCTGGGAAATCAGGCTCCTAGTAAAAAAGACTTCCATGACTAGATTATGAGAGGCCAATCTTTTAGTCACCTCAACTTATAGGTTTTATTCAACTACACAAAGTACCCTTATGTCCAAAGAGGTACACATAAAGAAGCAAATTATGGTCAAGGATAAATGCATAGGTACAGATTGCTCCAGCAAGATGTCGTTATGGATGAGATGGACTGACAGGGCACTTCTTCCCCATTACATTCTTAGTCATTTGATTCTTGCCTACTTTTATCTCCAGCCCTGGCTAAACATCACATTTTCTAGCTGAAGCTCTCAAATGAACCTATCTCAAACACCTCCAGTTTACCAATGGCTTTTATGTAACTGGGTTTAACAAAACCTGTTTTTCTCTAAACTTAAGTGGGCAAATTAACTTGGAGCAAACTATGAAGCTATGATGCATCTCACTCCAACTTTTGAAATCCCCAAGGGGACTTTGATGCTTTTCTTACCAAAATGGGATAAGTAATAATGGAAAACATGACAATCCAAGACTATTCATACCTTGTTGCTGTTGCTCACAGGAGTCAAAGAGGAAGTATTACTATCCTCTAACAAGAAAATTGTACTGACTCCTATTAGGATGGGAGAGAAATTATTAGGTTAGATGTTTTGGGGGTAGGGGTAAGAGTTCAAATGTAGATAACTAAAATGGCCAGTAAAGAGCACAGGGAGGAAATGTAGATGACTGTATCTATAGGAAAAAATGGAGCATAACAAGTCAACACATAAATGAAGGAGAGAAAGTAAAGGTTAATTTAATACTACAGGTAGGACACCTAGAGAGATCAATACAGAAATTTAAAACAAAAGCTAGCAATCATTAGTAAAAGGAAACAGATATCTATTTTAGGGACACCAGGTTTAAACTAATGTTAAACAAGTAAACCCTGTGAACAGCACCATGGTTAAGATTCTAGCCTACTTTCCCAAACCACTTTACAATTTAGTAAGTCAACAGGCAATCAAATGTCTTACATCTGCCTGTGATCCTTAAATATATAAACAGACTGTGTAGTTAAGCCTGCATAGTTATAAATCTGTTTTGTTCTACTACAACCAGTCCACACACACCAACGGTTCTGCCTATACACCAGGACTGATCATGGCAAAGTTTAAAACTAGAGGGTGAAATTTGTTTCTTCAGACAGTGACTCTTCCAGAGGAAGTACTTTTCTCATGTATTTATTTTCATTAGCCACGATTCTGTAACCACTTTCTTT
>NW_021609700.1:0-2027 GCF_004785775.1 Grammomys surdaster | reverse complement strand
ATTTCAGCTGTATTTATTTATGATTTTCTATTAACTGTGACTGATGACTATTTGTTTTTATGTTCATTCTTTTTCAGATTTACCATTATCCACGAATGGTGAATATTGATTATTCATGTTTATGTATTTCTGATTTACTATTATCAACTATTGGTAAATATTGTTTATTCCTGTTCATTTACTTTTGAGTTACTTTTATCTATGACTGATGACTATCGATACTTCAAATTTATTTATTTCTGGTTTCTCATGAACTATGACTGATGACTATTGGTTATTAATGTTCATTTATATCTGATTTACCATTATCCACGAATGCTGAATATGGATTACTCCTGTTCACTTATTTCTGACTTACTATGATCTTTGACTGATGACTATTGATATTTCAGCTTTACTTACTTATGATTTCCTATTAAATATGACTGATGACTATTGGTTATTCATGATCATTTATTTCTGATTTACTATTCTCCACGAATCGTGAATATTGATTATTCCTTTTCATTTATTTCTGATTTACTATTATCTATGACTATGACTCATGATACTTCAGCTTCATTTACTTCTGATTTCCCGTGAACTTAAGACTATGCATTAATCATGCTTTTTATTTCTGATTTACTATTATCCACGAAAGGTGAATATTGATTATTCCTGTTCCTGTATTTCTGACTTACACTTTCCTATGACTGATGACTACTGATATTTCAGCTTATTTTATTCTGATTTCCTATTAATTATGAATGACGACTATTGAATATTCATGTTCATTTTTTTCAGGTTTACCATTATCCAAGTATGGTGAATGTTGATTATTCATGTTCACTTATTTCTGATCTACTGTTATCAACGATTGGTGAGTATTGATTATTCCTGGTCATTTATTTCTGACTTATTTATTTCTGAGTTATCTATGACTGATGACTATTGATACTTCAGCTTTATTTATTTCTGATTTCCCATGCACTATGACTGATGACTATTGCTTATTCATGTTCATTTATTTCTGATTAACTATTATCCACGAACAGTGAATATTGTTTATTCCTGTTCATTTATTTCTTACTTACTATTATCTATGACTGATGACTATTGATATTTCAGCTTTATTTATTTCTGATTTACTATTAGTATTACTGATGACTATTGATTATTCATGTTCATTTATTTCTGACTTAATATTATCTATGACTAATGACTATTGATATTTCAGCTTTTATTTTTTTCTGCTTTACTATTAAGTATGACTGATGACTAACGATTATTCATGTTCATTTTTTTCATCTTTACCATTATGATCATTTACTTCTGATTTACTATTATCCACGAATGCTGAATATTGATTATTCATGTTCATTTATTTCTGACTTACTATTATCTATGATAGATAATTATTGAGATTTTATCTTTATTTATTTCTGGTTTACAATTAACTATGACTGATGACTATTGATTATTAATGTTCATTTATATCAGATTTATTATTATCCATGATCGTGAATATTCATTATTCCTGTTCATTTATTTCGGATTTACTGTTATCTATGACTGATGACTATTGATATTTCAGCATTATTTATTTCCGGTTTACTATTAAATATGCCTGATGACTATTGATAATTCATGTTCATTTATGTCTGATTTAATATTATGCACGATCTTGAATATTGATTATTCCTGTTCATTTATTTCTGACCTACTATTATTTTTGACTGATGACTATTATTACTTAAGCTTTATTTATTATTGGTTTTCCATGTTGACTAATGACTATTGATTATTGACGTTCATTTTTTTCAGATTTACCATTATCCAAGAATGGTGAATATCGATTATTTATGTTCATGTATTTCTGATTTTCTCTTATCAACGATTGGTGAGTATTGTTTATTCCTGTTCATTTATTTCTGACTTACTATTATCTATGACTGATGACTATTGATACATCAGATTTATTTTTTTCTGATATCCTATGAAATATGACTGATGACTATTGATTATTCAAGTTCATTTATTTCTGATTT
>NW_021609699.1:0-1577 GCF_004785775.1 Grammomys surdaster | reverse complement strand
ATTAAAAAAGATATTGACAGAATTGTTTATTAAATAAAGATATTGACGGAATTGGTTTCTAAATAAAGATATTGACAGAATTGGTTATTAAATAAAGATGTTGACAGAATTGGTTATTAAATAAATATATTTACAGAATTGTTTATTAAATAAAACATTGACAGAATTGGTTTTTAAATAAATATATTGACAGAACTGTTTATTAGATAAAGATACATACTTGGGTATTAAATTAAGATATTGACAGAATTGGTTATTAAATAAGGATATTGACAGACAGAATTGATTATCATACACATATATTGATAGAACTGGTTATTAAATAAAGATATTGACAGAATTGTTTATTAAATGAAGATATTGACAGAATTGATTTTAAGTAAAGATATTGAAAGAATTGGTTTTTAAATAAAGATATTGACAGAATTCATTATTACAGAACTGATTATTAAATAAAGATGTTAACATAATTGGTTATTAAATTAAGATATTGACAGAATTGGTTATTAAATAAAGATATTGACAGAAATGTTTATTAAATAAAGGTATAGACAGAATTGGTTATTTTCAAAGATATTGACAGAAATGATTATTAAATAAAAATACCTACAAAATTGTTTATTAAATAAAGACATTGACAGAATTGGTTTTAAAAGAAAGATATTGACAGTATTGTTTATTAAATAAAGATATTGACAAAATTGATTATTACAGAATTAATTACTAAATAAAGATATTGACAGAATATGTTACTAAATAAAGATAGTGAAAGAAATGTTTATTAAATAAAGATATTGACAGAATTGGTTATAGCAAAATTGATTATTAAATACCGATATTGACAGAACTGGTTATTCAATAAATATATAGACAGAATTGTTTATTAAATAAAGATATTGAGAGACAGAATTTGTTATTAAATAAAGATATTGACAGAACTGGTTTATAAATAAATATGTTGACAGAATTGATTATTAAATAAAGATATTGACAGAATTGTTTATTACAAAATTGATTATTAAATAACGATATTGCCAGAAATGGTTTTTAAAAAAAGATATTGACATAACTGGTTTATAAATAAAGATGTTGACAGAATTGGTTTTTAAATAACGATATTGACAGAATTGGTTATTATATAATTGATTATTAAATGAAGATATTGACAGAATTGGTTATTAAATAAAAATGTTGATAGAATTGGTTTTTAAATAAATATATTGTCAGAATTGTTTATTAAATAAAGATATTGACAGAGTTGGTTTTTAAATAAAGATATTGACAGAATTGGTTTTTAAACAAAGATATCGACAGATTTGTTTTTTAAAGTTACTGACAGAATTGTGTATTAAGTAAAGACATTGAAAAAATTGGTTTTTAAATAAAGACATTGACAGAATTGGTTTTTAAATAAACATATTGACAGAACTGTTTATTAAATAAATATATTGACAGAATTGTTTATTACAAAATTCATTATTAAATAACGATATTGACAGAATTGGTTTTAAACAAAGATATTGAGAGAAGCGGTTATTAAAGATACTGACAGAATTGTGTGTTAAATAAAGACATTG
>NW_021609698.1:0-1722 GCF_004785775.1 Grammomys surdaster | reverse complement strand
AGCTAACTACCCAAGATTACCAGTCCCATCCCCCAATATACTCCTTCATGACCTATTGATCTTGTGTCTTGAACACACTGACGAATTTTTTTTGGTGTGGTTTTCGTGACATGGGTTTTTCCATGAGTTACATCCTCCAGAGTAATGTATCTCAGAATCTGTCCTGGAGGAAAAATTCCTCCCAGATTCTCAGCACCTGTCCTGGAATTTTCTTACACTTAAACTTGTAAAGAGAGTACGGTATAGTCAGCGTACCATTTCTAAGTTGGCGAAAGCTGTTCCTTTTTTTTTCATTTGCTGTGATACTTCAGAGGTAACTAACTCATGTCCAAGAATATAAAATCATGTAGCCATGTTCTCTACTACTGGGTCACACCCAAGCCCAACAATTTCAAACTCTCATACCATTTTCCATTCCACTTATAAGATTGTGAAACATGGGGCAGGAGGAAATTTTGGTTGTTTAAATGGTTGCATTTTAGGAGTGCCTAAGTGGCTTTGAACACATAAACCCACATAAAAAACCAAGCTTCTACCATTGTCTGTGTGGTAACATTTTGAAAGAAATTGTCAGGTTCAGGTGTTAGGAAATTATGGACCAGACAACTTGCCTAATAGCAAAGTTCCATGAAAATGAGAGGCACTCTTAATAAAGACAAAAAGGAAGGAAACTGAGGAGCACACGTCCGGGGAATTCAGGAAATGCCCCACTAAGGGTTTTCCTCTACAAACCACAAACACAGGAAGGAAAAAAATATCTGAGAAAACATGACATGCAATGGTCTGCAGAAACAGAGGAGTCACCACGTGTCTGCCATTGAGGTACCATCCAAGCTCCTCAACAAGAGCTTCTAGGAATGCCCTCCCACTGCTGCTAGGGCCCAATGCTGTAGTCCTATGAAATATGGGTGGAGGTGGGGAGCATTTCTTTACCACTGGCACTCATTTGTCCCTTCACTCTTTTCCAGTAGTTCAAATGGAGACATCCCTGGGATTGCCAACTTTAGGTCAGACATACTGTCATCTGCAGAGTCCTGAACTCTTCAAAACCTCTGGCCAGGCTTCCCAGAAAAGACCACCAGCTGTCAATGGGGACAGGGCATTAACAGCCACTATCCACAGTCCTTCAGAATTTCTAGCCTTGCCTCCAGCTCCAAACCAGGAAGAAACTAAGAACAAAACCATGAAAGAGATCAAAGATGAATTTTTAAAGAGTCTGGATGCCTATGAGGGCACAAAAGAAAACCAAGACACACCAATCGTGACTTTAGCACACCCTGACTTTCAGCAGCATCTGCACTGCACTGATACTGAGAGCCTAAGGCAGAAGTCTGCTTCTGACGATATGCATGTGGGAGACATCAGCGTATGTCCAAAAGAGCTTGGGGGCATCCAAAATGAGATAGGTTCCAGCTTTGACTTTAAAGACATCACTACACTTGAGGCAGACATTCAACTTCCCCAACTCCTCAACACCCTCACAGACATAGACCAGGATCAGTCCTGTGAAAACTGGAACATCATCAGTGAGGCCCCTGGCCAGGTGAGGAAGAATAAACATAAGTCATCTGAGCTGCTGGAGGAAGCTCCTCAGGCCAAAATCCAGCACCAAGACCTGGTGTGGGGAGAGGGGAATGTGTATGTGCCTGGGTCCAGTGACAGTATTGAAAACACAGCAAAGAACCAGAAGGGTAAAGCTCCCAAGGTTACCCCCAGCAAGAA
>NW_021609697.1:0-4825 GCF_004785775.1 Grammomys surdaster | reverse complement strand
AGAGAGAGAGAGAGAGAGAGAGAGAGAGAGAGAGAGAGAGAGAGAGAGAGGGAAATAAGCACTCATTTAACTTATTTTTACTTATACACTTTACATTCCAATCACTGTCACCTTCCCAGTCACCCCCTTCCCCTTTCACAACCCTTCCCTCCTTCTCCCCCTTCTCCCTCCCCTTCTCCTCTGAGCAGGTGTGCCCCCCAGATATCATCATCCCACCCTGGCACTTCAAGTCTTGGTGAGGCTAGGCACTTCCAATCCCACTCAGGCCAGACAAGGCAGCCCAGCTAGAAGAACATATCCCTCATATAGACAACAGTTTTTGGGATAGCCCTTGCATTTCTTCTTGACAGGATATGTTTTGGGTCGCAAGTTTTGTGGGTAGGCTGGTAGCCCTATTGCTCCACCAATTTTCCTGCCTGGCCACAGGAGGCAGCTTCCCCAGGCTCTGTATCCCCAATGCTGTGGGTCACAGCTAAGGAACCCCCCACTGATTCTTTGGTGCTTCCCGTATCCCAAGTCTTCATCTCTTCCTGGAGTAGGTCTGCTTTTTATTTAACTGACTCCTGCTTTCATAGCATATTAGAAACAAAATTACATTGGTAACCAGTGTAGAGACAATATACCTCCTAATTAGGGAGACCTGTCATCCTGGTGTTTGGCATTTGAATGAAGACTTTAACATTTATAGCATAGGTTGTCAATTAGAAGAAAAGAAAAATTAAGGACACTCTCCCATAAAAATGTGGCACAAAGAGATTTAAATTTGCACATCACAGTATATTTTCTTGCTGTTTTCTGAGAATTGTCTCCTAAATTTGCCAGAATAAGTGGTAGTTCTTCTCCACCACTCCTGCTGGTATCCCTAGACCACTGCCAACACTGCAGAAGTGTGGCTTGGTGTGAAAAGCAATTGTTGGTCTCTTCAATATTCCTAGCGCCAGGATGGATATTTCCCACTGGCTCTCAGACCATCTATTGAATTCTCATACTGCTCTATGACCCTCACAAGAGTCAACCTGTTGAGAACTTAAACTTATCCATCAAATTCCCTGGTCCATTCAGGGGGTTGTAGATTTGACATTTGAGCCAGGGTACTTGTATCCCAGTCCTGGCTCTCCCTTTAATGGTGAAGGGATGGTGAGCGATTACCTAAACTGTCTCTCATGCTTCATTTTCTGGGGCCTTAAAGGCCCGACTGTGGCAAGATCTGCTCAGAAATCAGTTTAAAGCTTCCCAGCTCAATCCTGGAGTCAGTATTAGGGGAAGCTCATGCTTCTTCCTGTCATGAATTTGCTGTCTTCACTAGAGTTTTCAGAGCTTGGCAGTCATACTTTTTCTGTAGGATAGTTAGGTTCAGCTCTGCTCTCCCTACAGAAGTCATGAAGATCTAAAGGAGGAACCATCAGAAATGCAGAGGGGAAGGAATTCATGTCCTGGCTTCTACCTGGCAAAGAGAGATTGCGCTCTGAATCCTTTCTCTTTGGACACTTCAGTTTTAGAACACGTAGATAAGGGAGGAAGTGGTTATCCCTACTGGCCCTACTTGAATCTTGAAAACAGGCACATGAAATGTCTGTCTCCAAGTTTTGGAAATAATGGACCACTGATCTCCAGGCACCAAGTAATCCTGCCCTGATAAAAATAGAATGATGTTTACAAAAGCCTAAGGTTAGAATTAGAAAAGTACTGATACTTGTAATTTTTTATCTGCTGTCTCTTGGCCTCTTGTTCCTTGTATATAGTAAGAAGGTAAAGACCAAAAGAAGGAAAGAGCTGTATGCACAAAGTAATTGGGAGTAATAAGGTAAATTAGAAGAAAACTTCCAGGATTAAACTAGTTAAGTACTAATTCCACATTAAAAAAAGTATTTTGTGAATATCTAACATTAAGTTGGCATTAACTATTAATCTTTAACTGGGTTGATTTCAATATTTGACATTTAAATTAAATAATCATACCACATTTAATAATAAAGTCACTATATGTTAAACAAATACTACTTGGTTATTGAAACCATATGTTACTCTAACCACATTGAAAAAGATTCACGTGTTTTCAATAAGCACCCCATCTTTATTTCATCCAGCGAACAATGCATGTACTGTACCATAAGAAGAATGGAAGCTATTTATGCCAGTCCCAAATGGTTATTTTAAAAGGAATATACTGGATGTGACTTTTGTGGTGATTCACCTACCTAATGATCTATCTCCCCATCTTAGATGCTGTCAATGAAGGCAGTAGCTTGTAACTGCCTGTTTCCATATGTTCCTATGATATAGACACTCTATTGCCCATGTGGCATTGACCACTAATGCCAACCAACCTTTCAGTTCATCCACATCATGCCAAACCATTATTTTAAAAAAAAAGATTGGCAAAAATACAGACATTTTTGTATTTAATGTTAAGGCATTCCTTTATAAAGAACACTTCCTTTTCCTCTTCTTACTTTGGCAACTGTAAGATTCTAAATGTTACCTCCTTGTTTAATCAAATGAACTTTACTCTCCCTAATATCAGCAATTTATGTTTTTAGTATGTGTTTGACAGTAAAACAGTATCCTTGCTGGCTAAGCATACTCTAGTGATGTACCATTGTATCTACAGCCTCTGGAACTGAGAGAAGGGCAGTATTAGCCCTGAGAAATAACACACTTATCTTAAGATATTTTAATATGGTTTTAGATTACTTCTAGGGGAAAATCTGTTGAGAAAGCCTTCAGGATTATTAGGACCAGTAACATCCTATGAAAAGTCATATTACATGATACATATACATTGCACATTGTACCAAAAGGGTGAACATCTGGGGAAATAGTCTATGAAAGTAGTTTCAGAGATAGGTCACACTTGAAATTTGGAAATGATCAATAATTCTGCTTATGTACAAGTTTTATGCATACCAGGTAGTGAAACCCAAGACAAATAACTCAGTCTTCATACCATGTTATAAGCCTTCTAAATTATGTCTTTTATATACCTAAGTAGTACTAACAACATAGTGGAAACATTGTCCTGATATTTTCAGCTTACCCCAGAAATCTTGTAGGTACATTTTTCTATTTCATCCTCTGATATGATGAGAACTGGGACAGAGGGACAGAGGGGTCAGAATTGATTAATTATTCCTTTGCCTGGCATCATAATTTCTGGTTCTTCTTTCACACTCTATGCTTTCTGGAAATCCATTGTATTCCTGATATGTTATGATTCTAGTCTCACTCATTGATTCTTCCTATATGTAACTCATGGGTTATTCTGGGACCTAAGTTTATTTCTCAAATGAAGGCTGGGTTCACACAATCTGTGGATTGCCTCTATATAAGAAAGAACAATATGCAACCTAACAAGCTAGACTTCGGATATTCTTTTACTGTCAAATACAATACCTGAGTTTTCCTTGGTTTATAGCAGGTACATCATCCAATATGGAAGAAACACAGCTATTTGTCTTAGTAAGAGCACATGCATTCTCCTCGCATGCCTTTCTCAGCATTTTCAAAACAGGTTAGATGCTCTCGTAGAAGTGTACGATGCTACTTGCTTGGGCAGATGCTTGCCAATCCTGTCCAGTGATGTCAAGACTTGAATAAACAGCTTTGGTAAAATTTAGTCTCACAGGCTTTATCTTCTAGGGAAAAATATACTGCATCTGCCTATCATTGCCAGTGCCACTGCTGCCAATGGCAAGAATTGATGGGGATGGGGGATGACTCACCATTGCTGGATAGATACCTTGGGAGGGAATGAGAAATAGGGAAAGGTTGTATGTCCCTCTCTTGGACCATTTCTTTTGATAGAGGAGAATAACATGTTGTAACATTTTGTTATCATTAACTGTCAGGCTATTCCATGGTTACTACTTGGAACATCTGCCAACCAACTTAGTTAAACATAGCAATATGTTCTTTCCATGTGTATTAAGAGAGGAAAAGCAGAGACTTGGCAGTAGCATTTTTTTCAGATTAGTTGTTTACCAGCTTCTATCTTGTGAAGAGGATTGTCTAAAACCTTCCTGGCATGACTTTTCCAGACTTTGAAGGACCCATATTTTAACAGGGATTTCTTAGGGCCCTTGGAGCCGATGAGTCTTCAACGAACATTATGGTGCTTTGTTTAAAATCTCAGCAGCTTATTCATTGATATCCCTTGGGCTCTTCACCAACCTATGGCATTTTCTGGGGAGGCTGCCTTGATTCTATGTGTGTCCCTGTGGATACTACATGATGGTGCTACTTGACTCTTACAGAGGAATTGGAGTAGGACCTGTTATTTGATATTGGTAACTGTCAAACCTGCCACTATTCACTATCCTGGGCCATCAGTAGGCTGTTTCTTCTAAGGTCACAGATGGCTTTGTGATTCTTGAGCAATGAGTTCGTTTCTAATTAGTTTAGTATAGTGTGTGTGTGTGTGTGTGTGTGTGGTGTGCACACACCAAGTGAGTTCTGTTGACCTATCTGAACCTAGCAGTTAATACTATTTTGACTTCCACTGATCATCAAATAACATAATTTATCAGACAACCAACATATAAAATGACATACCCTATGATAAATCATCTGTAGATTATTATAATGTAATTAAGTTGCTTTGTGGTGCTGGTTTTCTTTTTAAATTGTTATTTATTTATTTATTTATTTATTTTTATCTTTTTATTGGTTCTTTAGGAATTTCATGTCATGCATTCTAATCCCACTCGTATCCCTGTCCACCCATCCTTGCAATCTTTTCCCCAAAAGAAAACAAAATATGATAAATTAAAAAAATATTGTCGATATATCATATAGTCTGATTAATTGTCAGTGGTGCTATAAAAGT
>NW_021609696.1:0-2324 GCF_004785775.1 Grammomys surdaster | reverse complement strand
GTTACTGTTTTTTGTTTTGTTTTTTTTGTTTTTTTTTTTGGGGGGGGAGGGGAGGGTGGGTGGGATGGAGGTAGGGGTTGTCACAGAAGTCTTCTGGAGGGTGGGTGGGATGGAGGTAGGGGTTGTCACAGAAGTCTTCTATGTCCCTCTTTTTCAACTGCGCATCTGCAATCATCAGTGTCACTGTCAAAGTAGCTTATGTGCTTTTTGTGTTCTGCAGAATCATGAGTCGTGGGCTTCCACATGGTTTCTGGCCTCAGCATAGACCATGAGCAGGACTCCTGGTAGCAGTTGGGCC
The DNA here is from genome assembly GCF_004785775.1 of Grammomys surdaster. NCBI lineage: Eukaryota > Metazoa > Chordata > Mammalia > Rodentia > Muridae > Grammomys > Grammomys surdaster. Next base: position 2,026 of record NW_021609696.1, on the reverse strand, counting down.
ATGGACCCAGATGAGGTCCACTGATGCAACTGGGATCACGGACAACAACATGGCTTCTGGCAGCAGCAGAGACCACGGACATCCCACATGGCCTTTACCCTTTAGTGGCTGCATAGGCCCAGGGTCACTTCGTTATAGTCCTCTGCCACGGCCATGGTCCAGACATCAGGTCATTCTGTCTTATCACAGCAATAGAAAAGTAACTAAAACAACTTTAAAAAGCCTTGAATTGGACTCACAGTCCTAGAAGATCAGAGTCAAGTGGAGCAAGAATATGGCAGCAGGAAGAGCTAAGGAGAGTGGGTGGCTCAGTCTAGCAGCAGGAGGCAGAGAGCATGCTGGGAAAGACATGCTGAAACCCCAAAGCCCAATGCTGGTGACACGACTCCTCTGACTGGGCCCAACTGGTACAGCAGTCATCGAGTCTCTCTGAGGTGGGGGGACTTTTTCCCTGCATGGATGCTTGTTGCGGGAAGAGCAGGCGCTTGTGCCTCAGATCTTTCCTTGTGCTTTCCCAGCTTTTCCCAAGGTCAGAGCTAAAGCGTGCGCCTTTGTTACGCAGATCTGGGCTGTTTTCATTTGTCACTGCTTTGTAACCAAGATCTTTTCCTCTGACCCCGGATATGTAAAATTAGTATTACAAACCAAACACTTAATGATAGTAAACCATAAAGAAAAAAAAATGAAAACAGTTCATTAAGGATGAAGACAAATTTGCGTGCTAATGAGATAGATGTCCCTGTTTGTCTAACACAGTGCAGACCCACTAATTTCCTAGTTACACTCGAGGAATGATGGGAAGGAGCTGTTAAGAAGTCTTTGTTTTAAAAAATGTAACCCCTGCTTTCCTAGAGTGGGATACTGAGTAGTGCAGAGGCTGAAGTTTATACTACTTGTGTCAACACTGAGCCTGGGTGTTTCCATGTCTGTGGTGTGACAGTGTGCAGTACAAAGTGCACACATTGTGTGTTCACAAGCAGGGCTGAGTGAGGTCGGGAGACGGACCGTAGACGGATCTTGCAGTAAACTCACATTCACTAATTGCTTGATTTTGAATTCATTTTTGGTCCCTGTGTGTCAGAACACAGTCCAGGAGTGCAGTCGTGTGAGGACAGTTCTGAGTGCTTGTTGGGAACATTCCATGAAAACAAGACGTGAGTCTGGGACCCCAGTTCCTTCAAAGCCATGAAGTTATTCTTTGATTATAGTTCAGTGCCCCTCCCAGGTATAGCAGATAGGAGTGAGTTTGCTGCGAATCTTTCATGGCTATCATTGTTTATGTGTCTCTGTGAAAACACATGGGTTTGCCTCCAGCTTGTCCACTACATGCTTTCTCTTGTGGTTGGACACTTTACTCACGGGACTCTTCTTAGCCTTTAGAGTATGGATCGTCTGATGCTTTAAGTTGGCTATCTCATGAGACTTTAGTCTGCCTCATTTATCTTCGCTGTTCTCCCAGATTACAGCACCAGCTACAGCAGTTGTGTATTCTGAAACCTTTACCAAGTTGTTCATACATCAGGTTTCAGGACCGTCTGTAGGATTTTGACCCCTGATTGAAGGTTTGGCATGGTTCTATAGGACTATATAGGAGGGGCCTACCACGTATACCTTGCAGTGGTCTCTGGGGACCCTTGTTCATCTGGCTATAATGTTAGGGGAAATGGACCTTAGGTGATCAGGAGCTATGTCTGTGATATGAACTTGGTGCTGATATGTCTTGGCTGTTCTCTGTGTCATGGAATTAACCTCTAAGCCACTTAGTCTGGTAGGGGTGATGCGTATCATATGTAACTGCGATCCACAGTAGAAAGAGATGCCCACAGAGGCTTGGATGGTAGTGGGGATGTTCACTGAGAGCGGAGGAAGCAGAGCAGGGCTGTGGGGATGGTGTGTTGAAGGAAATGAACCATGTTTCGATAACATTGAGGGGGTGTGACTCGTCCATGATTTGCAATGCTGTGAATGGACTCTCCCTCTCCCTCTCCTCCCTTTCCCCTCCCTCTCCCTCTCCCTTTCCCTCTCC
>NW_021609695.1:0-1989 GCF_004785775.1 Grammomys surdaster | reverse complement strand
GAACAAGATATTTCTACCTGCTGATTGATACATGGTCTATCCATTTCAAGGAAATCAGGATATCTTCTAAATATATATGTGTTTGTGTGTATACATTTCTTTCTCGAAGTTTGAAGATATCCTGTGTTCCATTATAATAAGAGGAAATTTAACAGTTAGCAAATGCAAATACCATTTGTTTTTTGGTATTTTGTGTTTGTTTCCTTGTTTTACATTATTTAGTTAGTTATATATCTATTTATTTATATAATGTGTGTGAGTACACTATCTCTGTCTTCAGAAACACCTGAAAAGAATGAGGGCATCAGTTTCCATTATAGATGGTTCTGAGACACCATTTAGTTACTGGGAATTGAACATAGTACCCCTGGAAGGGCACTCAGTGTTCTTAACCACTGAGCCATCTTTCCAGCCCCTTGTTTTGCCTTCTTAAAAATCACATATAATATCCAGCTATTTTGACACTCACAGTCTCCCTATGGCTCCCTGTATCTAGGAATAAAAGCACACCAAAGAATGTCAGGCTTAAAGTGACATAAAGATCAGCACTCAAGGAACTTGAATAACTCATATCTGACATTCCAGCCTAGAGTGCCTACAACTCAAGGTCACCCTGACATTCTTAGATAGACTGTCTCCAAAACAAAACTAAATGAAACAAAAAAGTCTACAGAAACCACAGTAACCCAATTAATAATTAGATGTAATAGAGAACACTCTTGGATATTCCGGTTAAACAGGCCTCAGGTGGCTGAGGTAGGAGACTTTCTGTGAGTTCAAGGCCTGGCATTCTTATTTTAGTTTCCATTCCAGTCATTGCTCCCCTCCCACAGACCCTCATATAATTCCTTTTCAGTCTTTCCTCCAAGAGGATGCTTCCCTCCACAACCCCAACCCTTCAGGTATCCCTCTTCTCTTTGGCCTAAAGTCTTTCACACTGAAGCTATATCAGTCAGTCCTCAGCTATATATGTAGTGGGGGCTTTGGACCAGACTGTGTATGCTGCCAGGTTAGGTACCTCAGGCTCTGGGAGTTCCAAGGCTTCCAGGTTAGTTGAGATTAGTGGGATTACTAGGGGGGGTCACCCTCCGCTTCAGGTTCTTCAATCCTTCCCCTGGTCATATACCCAGAAGATGCCCCACCATACCACAAGGACACTTGCACCTCTATGTTCACAGCAGCCTTATATGTAATAGCCAGAAGCTTGAAACAACCCAGATAGCACTCAACTGAAGAATGGATACAGAAAATGTAGGTCATTTCCACAATGGAATACAATCCAGCTAATAAAAAAATGAGGACATCAAGAATGTTTCAAGCAAATAAATGGAACTAGAAAATATCATTGAGTGAGGTAACAAAGACCCAGAATGACGTGCATGGTATATACTAACTGGTAAGTGGATATTAGCCAAAAAGGACAGAATATCTAGGATACCAGCCAGGCAAACTTACTTAGAGAGCACTCACCTTAAAAAAGTAGAACCACCAAGTAGAAAATTATAAGAACAAAATTTCAAGTGAGGACAAGTCTAGACTAGGTTGCATGAGATGCGGTATCGTTATGGAGCTGAGGAACTTACTTGATCTGGACATTGGGGACAGATCACCATATTCAGGCAGGAGAAGGTTGTAACTCCAGGCTTCAAGAGTCAGAGGGTTTCTCTGCCTGCTATGACTTTTTATATACCTTTCAGCTGAACCCTTCCGTTGTAGCCACACCCTCCCAGCCAAAGTAGGCCTCTGATTAAATAATTGAGTCTCCCCCCAATTTCTTATTTTCAGATTTCGATGGTGTAGGTAAATTGGATCAGGTCAGAACACAGGAAGATTCTTAGGCCAGAGAGGTAGTCAAGAAATGATTTATTAAGGCCAAGCTGTTGTGCCTGATGCCTTTAATCACAGCACATGCAAAGCAGAGACAGGTGGATCTCTTAGTCCACAAGCATATGACACTTATCCAAACTGGTTGTGGTCAACTCCCAGGAC
>NW_021609694.1:0-4820 GCF_004785775.1 Grammomys surdaster | reverse complement strand
TGTATCCATGTCCTCTGCCTCTCAGTCTGTTCTTCCTTCTCTCCTCTACTCTTTCATTTCTCTTCCTCCATCATCCCCCATTGTTCCTCCTCTTCCCAGTTCCCTCCTCCCTCTGTCCCAACAGTCCTACCTTCTTCTTTCCCAACTACTTCCCATTTTCTCTTCTTTTGCCTCTTTCTTGCTTCCTCACACATTTAACCTCCATCCCCCTAAACAGTCCTTCTGTGCTTTCTGCTCTCCCTTCTTTTTCTAATCTCTCATCCTCTCTTTCCTATTGTCTCCTTTTACATTATTCCTCTAAGTTCTCCATTCCTCACATTCCACTTTCATCCTCTTGCCTCTACACTGCTCTTTTCTTTCCTCTAACTTCCTCCCCTTTTTACTCTTCATTCCTCTTCCCTCGTCCTTTCTCTTCCCTCTTCCCTTGTTTATCCTTACTCTTTTATTTCCCTCCTTTCCACCATGATCCTTCCACACTTTCTTCTTACTCCTTCATCCAAAATCAGTCCATTCCTTTCTATTTCTATCTCGCTCATTTCTCTCTTTTTCCACCTCTTTTCTTCTCAGTCTTTACCTCTCCCTTCTTCCCTCCTTTGCCTCTCCACCCCTTTCAAAAACACCTCTTTGTTGATGTCATCACCTTTCTTCTCCCTTGTCTTCTGTCTCCATCCTCTTCTGTCCTCAGTCCCTGTCCCTATCCTCTAATCCTCCCTCTCTGCTCTCTACTGTACATTCTCTTCTTCCTTCAACAATTTTATCTCCACCTTCTGACTCTTCTCCTCTTGCCTCTTCCCACTCTTTTCCTTCTTACTCCACACTTGTGTCCCCTCTTGTTTATTCTCCACTGTTCCTTCTTCCCTTACTTCCCCCTCTTAACTCCTGTGCTTTCTTCTGTCTCCTCCCCAAAGTTCCCCTGTACTTTGTCTCTACTCTATCCAGCTGCCCCCTACTAACTCCTCTTTTGTTAGCTCTTACAGCCTCTGTTCCTCTTTCTCTCCTCATACCTCTTCCCTCCCCTTCAGTCTCCTCTTCCTTCTTCCCTCCTTTTCCCACTTCCCTCTATTCCTTCATCCATCAATTTTTCTCTTTTCCTCTTCTTGACCTTTTTACATCCACATCCCTTCTACTCCTTCTCACCATTGCTCTTGTCCCTCATTTCGCTGCTCCCACTTCTCGCCCCTTTTCTCCTTAGCTACATCTCACACTTCCATCCTCCTCTCTCTTCCCTCCTCCCTCCTCTCCTCTTTCTACTCCCCTCTTCTAGCCCCTTCCCTATTGCCTGTTTCCCCCTCTTCACTCTTCTTTCCTCTTTCCACTAAAATCCTTTTCCCTCACGTTCCATCACTCTCTGTCCACTTCTCTCCATACTTCTCTTCCATCCCCCTCAGCGTTCTTCTTTCCTAGTCTTCTCTTTTAGCTATACTTCCATTCTTTCTCCTCCTCTATTTTATTCCCTTTTCTTTCCTCTTCCAACACCTCTCCTGCTTTGCTCTTTCCTTCTCCCCTTCTCTCTTCCTCCATCTCCCTTTCCTCTTCTTTTTTCTCATTCCTTATTTTTCATCTTCTCTTTCCTCCTCCTTCCCCTTTCAACTTTTCTTAACTTCCTACTTTTCTACTCTTCTGTCTTCATGTGTATCTCTACTATTCTTTTCCTCCTCTTTCCACTTCCCTCTTCTACACTTTTTTCTCCTCTGTTCTCTTACCTCTGCTTTCTTCTTCCCTTTTCCTTACTCCTCTTTTCTTTTCTATTGTCTCCCCTTCTCTTCCCTCTTCTCTCATCATTCCTCATTCCTCCCTCCCCACTCCCTAAAATTCAGTCTTTCATTTTCCTTATTTCCTCTTCCTCAATCTACCATACTCCCTCCTGCTTTGCTCTTCCTTTCCACATCCATTTCCCTCTTTTCTCATTCTCTCTTTTTCCTCTGCTTCCCTCTTCTTCCCATTCCTATTTCCATCTTTTTCCTGCCTTTCTCAACTTCTCTTAATTCTGAGGTCCTATTCCCTCTTCCTCTTTCTTTCCAGTTTTAATTTTCCCAAACTCTTTCAGTTTCCTACACTGTCCTCTTTTCTTCTTATCCTATCTTGGGGAGTGTTTCCTGTTCCCTTCTCATTCCTGTTTCTTCCTCTTCCGTCATATTTCCTTCCCTCCTTCCTTTTCTTGCCACCTCCCTCTTCCCTCCATCTTTTTCTTTTTTTCTGATTCCTACCCTTCCCTCCATCTATCCTTCCCTTCACTCCTCCCACCTCTTACATCCTCCATCATCTTCCTTCCTCTTGACTCTTTGCTCCTCCTCCATCCTCTTTTCCTTCTTTTTAGTACTCTCTTCTCTCTTCATTTTCCCCATCCACCCTAAATAAATTTCTTCCTTGCTTGTTCTCACTTCCTACCCCCATTCTTCCCTTCACCCTAATTATGCCTTCTCCATCTTCACCCCTTCCTCCTTTCTCCTCCATCTTTGTTCTTCCTATTATGTCCTCTTTCTTCTACCCTTGATCACACCCTTTACTCTTTTGTCCTCTTCCATATCTTCTCTTTTCCCTCCTCCCTATCCTTTCTACTTCTACTTTCTTCACTCCTCCTTCTCCTTTCCACCTCCTTCCACTTTCCTCTTCATCCTCCTCTCTACCCTTCAGCCTCATCTGCCAGCTTCTTTCCTTTTTCAACCACCTCCTTTATCCCCACTGTCTCCTCCCCAACTCATCCTTCATGAATCCTCTCTTCACTTCTTCCCTACTCCTTCCTCTACGTTCCTCTTTCTTCCTCGATCTTCTTCCCTCCACCACCTCTTCCTCTTTATTCATCATCTTGTTTCTCTCTTCCTTGCTTTGTCCTTCTCTCTTTCCTCTTCTTCTGCTTTCTCTCCACCTCATCCTCTCTTTCCTTCCCTTGATCCTATTTCAACCTCTTCTCTCCATGTTCCCACTTCTCCTCTTGCATTCTCTGTCCTCTTCCCTCCTTCTCTTCATTCCTCTCCTCTTCCATCCCTCCTTCTTTCCTCTCATTTTCCCATTCCCTCCTCTCTCTAGTAATATCATACCTTCGCTTCCCTCTTCCTTTATCTTGCCACTTCCCTCCTTTTCTCTCTTCTTGGCAGTCCTTATCCCTACTTTCATCCCTTCTATTCCCCAACCTTCTTCTTCCTTCCTCTTCTTTCTTCCTATCCTTTCTTCCTCTCTTCTCTTCCCTTTTCCATCATTGCTCCCCTTCTTTCTTTTCATTCTCCTTCCTCCTTTCTCCCTCTGCTGGTTTGAATCATAATGGTGCTCATAGGGCAATAGGGAGTAGCATATTAGAAGGTTTACCCTTGTTAGAGCAGGTACAGATTTGTTGGAAGAAATTTGTCACTAGGGGTATGCTTTGAGGCTTCAAATGCTCAAGACAGGTCCAAGGTCAGGCTTCCTGCTACCTGCCAATCCTGAAGAAAATTCAACTTCTACAGTATCATGTCTGCCTGCAGGATGCCAAGCTAAGTGTCATTAAAATAAACGACTATACTTCTCAAATGTAAAAGTAAGTCTCAATTAATTTTTTTTCCTTTATAATAGTTGTGGTCAAGGATTCTCTTCACAGCAATAGAAACCACAAAATACTTGTCTCCTTGCTGCCCCTTTCTTCTATTCTTCCTCTCCTTTTCTTCTCCCTCTTCTTTCCTCTGTATTCCTTCTTCATCTTCCATAGAGCTATTTGTCTTCATCACTCCTGTACACTTCTCTTGCTTCTTACCTGAACCTTTCTCTTCTCTGTCCTCCTCTTCCCCTCTTCCCATGCCTCCTTCCATTCTCTTACATCCTTCTTCCCTTCTCTTCCCCCTCTATCCTTCTCTTCCTTCCATTCTCTTCCAAGTTCCCTCCTCTTACCTCTTGATTCTTCCCTGAGATTCCAGCTTCTTCCCTCTGCACCCTCATCTTTCTTCCATTCACCACTTATGTATCTCTTTCACATCCCTAATCCTTTCTCTTCTTCTCATCTTTCTGTTCTCTCCTTCATTTCTTTCCTACTACCTTATCGTGTTTATCCTTCCTAGTCTTTCCTTTTTCCTCTTTTATACCCTTGCCTCCTTTATTTTCATCACTCTTCTCTTTCTCTTTTATCCTCTTCCATTTTTCTATTTTCTGTATTCCTCCTATACCTTCATCTTCTGACAAGCTTCCTCGTCTTCTCTCCTTCATCTTTGTTTCCCCCACAACTTCCATCCTCTCTTCTACTTCCTTCTTCCTCTTTCAACAATGTTCCTTCTCCTCAGTTCTTCCTCTTACTTCCACACTTTGCCATTTACAATTTCCACCTTTTTCTTTCCCCATCATCCATATTTCCTCCTATCTCCTCTACTTGTTTACCACTACATCTCATCTTCCTGATTTTCTCTCCTGTAATCTCATCATTCATTTCTGATTTTCTTTTCTTATCCTTCTTATCTTCACTTCTCATTTCTCTCCTCTGTTGGCTTCCCTCCTTCTTTTCTCTGTTCTAATTCCTACTGCCCCTCCTCTCCACTCTTCTCTTGATCCTCCTTTCTCTTCTTCCCTCCTCTCCCTAATGTCTCCTCTTCCCTTTACTCTCCTCTTTGCTACTCCATCCTTTCCCTCCACCATCCACTTCCTTATTCCCTCCTTCTCTTCCCTCTTCCATCTTGCCTCTTCTGTCTTCTTTATTTCTCAATATCCCTCTTCTTCCTTCCTCTTCCTTCTATTGCCTCTTCCCTCCTTTTTTGCTCTTCACTACTTCCCTCCTCCTTTTATCAACTTCTTCCACTTCCCTTTATCCATCTCTTCTTCTCCCTCTTTACTTTCTGCACTCCTCTTTCGTGCATTTTCCTCTT
>NW_021609693.1:0-4360 GCF_004785775.1 Grammomys surdaster | reverse complement strand
GCGCAACGTGATCCTGGAATCAAGCACCTTCCTCGTGGCAACACAATCTTTCTTGAGTGGTCCCATGAATTCTATCTTCTCCTCCATGCTCTGGAAACAACCATGGCCAAACTCGGAGGTGGTGTCAAATGAACTTCAGGTCAATCTTCTCCAGAGCCTGATGTTTGCTCTGGACCAGCAAAGACTTAATGAAGAGCAAGTACTCCCTTCTTGGTTCCCACCACATATCTTGTGAGTCTGATGAAGTCATTGGTCATAGAATGAACAAAGTCCCCCAGTGGGTTGGTGATCTTTACAGACAGGTCATAATCAGTAGATGCATTGTTCTTGACCAGTTTACCATCCTTGATGTGGGTGCCTTGACCAATCTTGAAAATCTTGTTAATCTCTGTTCTGTGATGGCAGTCTTTCTACCCATCTGGATCCACAGAGAAGTCTGCTAATGTAGGTGCCAGGCTCTAATACAGTCAACTTTGTGCAGACCTGGATGGGTTTTCAGGGCAGTTTCTTTGTATGCCAAAGACTGGTCACCCCTTTGTACCCTTTTCCTTTTGTCACACTGATGATATCAATTATCTGATCATGCCCAAACACCTGGTTCACAGGCACCTGCTGCTCCAACCTGTCTCCAGCCCAGTCTAGTTTCTCAGCCACTGTGCCCTTTTCACCTGGATCTCCATCAAGTGTGCCTTCTTCTGGTGCATAGGAAGCAGACACATCTGAATGTGGAGAATTATGTGGATGACCTCAGTATAATTCTTCATGCTGTTGAAGTCCTTCTTCAGCTGTTTCTTGCCTATGTCATCCTGTCATTTCTTACAGTACTTGATAAAAATCTTTCTTAGATTTATGCCTGTTCTTATAGAATAGCCTTTTACACTCCTCACAGTCATGCTCAGCAAACACATTCTTGAAGGGCCGAAAACCTTGTGGGGTTTCTACAGGTCACTCAATGCCCAAATCCTCCATAGATGGGATTTCCACTACAGTCATAGCCTCTACCAGTTCTTTCTTGTATACCTTAGATCCTGGCCTGTCATCTTCCTGGATGATGTGGGTCATGCCAGCCTTGTACTCTAGAAAGGCTGTGAGGTGAAAAGGCTTTAAAGGGTCATTTTTAGAGAAGCTCTTCACTTTCCCATGAATCCTGGTGAATGTGATAGGAGACACCTTACTCAGGTAGTTTTATCTCTGGTTAATGTAGAGATTGTGTAGTGTATTATAATCTTACACTACTTGAATTTTCCTTTCTCAAGAAAAACTGTAGACAGAAGTAACCAGGAAGCTTCTCTCTTATAAAGGAAGGAGTTCATGGTGAAGCTACATATAACTTAAAATTATCTTTGTTTTTGGGATGTAGATATTTATTCTTAACTGAATGTTCAGTCATTAAATATTATCTACTGTCCATGTACACAGTCATTTAATGGGACATGTTAATTGGTAGTAATATTTTTATGTTTTAATTAATTAATTGATTCATTTACTATCATCCAGATGAAAGCTGTTCCTGCTTCCTTTCCTCCTAGCCCCAACCTCTTATATCAACCCTCCAGTCACTTCCTACCATTCTCATCAGAGAAGGGGAGTACTCCCATGGATATTGTCTTAGGGTTTTACTGCTGTGAACAGACACGATTACCAAGGCAACTCTTATAAGGACAACAGTTAAAAGGGGCTGGCTTACAGGTTCAGAGGTTCAGTCCATTATCATTACCATATCCATTACCAGCCCTATGTCTAAAATTTTTTCAGAATTCACAGAAGACCAGGGTGACCTGTGCTCTGTGACTACATCTGGGGCAGTGCTGGGTCTGATGTGTGATGTGTATGTATTGTGTGAGAAGGTTGGCAAGCATGAAGGTCATGTGCATTATTGGGTCACCGACCCTGCCTGATTATTTTGCTGGCTATAGCTTTATTCCCACATAGTGCTCTAACAAAGGAACCTAACTGAGTTTCTTCCCTGAGTCCAGGGTTCCCAAGACTTCAGGATTCTTTGCTTTTGGGTCTGATATTCTTCCCAAACTGATTTAGATCTACCATGTGTGGTGATCTGCATTTTGTTAATTTCTGGGTACATGCTACTTTAAAAATTGTATCTATAGTATGACTGTAGAGATGATGCTGTGTGGTTAAAATTCTTACTATGCAGATAATTTTGAGTGATATCCAACATCTGAGCTTCAATCTCCATGGACAGAAAAAGAAATCCCACTTCTGAGAATGTGGGTATTATGATCACGGTGAATATGATCATTGGGGTTCACTGTCCAAACAGTTGAACTAACTGATATTTTAATGCTCAGTGAGAGAACATATCTAAAGTAACATGGTGATTAACAGAGAAAGGCATCTTATGTGTACACAAACTCAAACACACTAACAAAAACACACATTTATGGATAGAAAAACACTGTAATAAACACACAAATGAATGTCACATGGAAAACAGAAATTTGAGTAAGTATCGGGCATCATCATGGATTCCTAAATACTATATATGTGTAAGGTGTCACTGAGTGTGATATTCAGATGCAGCCAGGATTCAAAGGACAAAGACAGAGCAGAAAATGAGGAAATGGCTAATGTATAACTGGCCTAAACCGACACCCATCCTGTAGGCAAGTATCAGTCTTTGACACTAATACTGACACTGTGTTATGCTTGCAGACAGGGGCCTAGCTTATCTCTTCTACAATAAGCTCCACAGTGCAGCTGACTAAAACAGATGCAGAGACTAACAATGAGGAACAGGTTTGGTTATATCAGTCAAGCATTTGACTGAGCTCAGTGAGAGAAGAGTTGGGGTAGTATTAAGAGACCTGGACTTCAAAAACAGACAAAGAATAGAACAACAACAACAGCAACAACAACAACAACAACAACAACAACAACAACAACAAAAACCCCTGAAACCATAAAAAGCTATGTAGTCAATTTTCCTAGATGTTTCAGGCTACTAGAGAGAACCAACAATTGAAGAGCGTACATGGGCTGTACCTAAGCACTCTGCACATATGTGGTAGACATGTAGCTTGCTGTCCATGAAGGTACTCTATTAACTGAAGGAGAAAATAAAAGTAGATCATATGGATAAAAATTGGAAAAGAATAGTTTAAAGTATCACCATTTGTGGATAATATGATAATAGATATAAGTGATCCCCAAATTCTACTAGAGAACACCTACAGCTGATAAACAACTTCAGTATAGTGTCTGCTTATGAATTTAACTCACAGATTTGTTCCTCATTGGCTATATCAGGTAACTTGGCCTGGTAAAAAGTGTAGGCACTTACATGAGATCTTGGAATATGTGATATATACGGGCAAGTAACATAACCAACTTTAAAATAAATACTGCTGGGTTCTTATCACATTTGTTTTAAAGTTGCACTGTAGTGTACAAGTAACATAACATGCATAGCCCCAGAACATACTTGATGAGAGAGAGAGAGAGAGAGAGAGAGAGAGAGAGAGAAAGAGAGAGAGAGAGGGAGGGAGGGGGGAGAGAGAGAGAGGGAGAGAGAATTTAGCAGAAGAGGCACAAAGTACTTGATGAGGTCCATGTTGCTCAGGGTTAGGTAGAGTTACCAAGGAAATAAAAAGGATTAGTGAGGTCACTCCATGAGGCTCCTAGCCACCTGTGGGTAGGTGGGACTCATCTGTCAGGTAGCTGGCATTTGAAATAGATATGAAAAAGAAGTAGTGCAGGGTAATATATGTCCTGATGGCTGAATTTGGAAATTCTCAAGTGGACAGGGGAGAGGATGAAGTTCAAAGTCACTAGTTAGGCCCTTTGTCCAGATAGGGTAACTAGAAGATCCCTGCCATCCAGAAAACATAACAATAGAGAAGAATGACAATGAGGGCTGTGGGAAGACACATGCAATACCGAGGAAGTGGCAGTTGATGTTTTGGATTATATCTTAGGGGAGATTCTCTGGCAGTTAAATATGCAAGACTGTTATACTGGTCTCGTTTCATTGTTGGACAAGTGGAAATCCCCTGATAGTTTGTGCTTGGAATTTGAGTAATCCTGATGAAATATTAGCAGTAGGAGAAGTAAAGAATATTAGATAGTCAATAGATTAAGTTAGATTTGGTGATTTCCTATTGGTGAGGGTTACTGAGGAATCGTAAAGGTGTTCTCTAATCCTCCATAGCCTATGAGACACTTGAATGGTCTATGGTAGATGGTGGGTGGCACCAGGTATGATGTTGACCTTTCTTATATCTGTGAAAACTTAATTTAATTAAGACACAAAGTATGAGTTGAGTTTTAAGACAGTAGGACATAAAATGTTGCTGTATCACAGAGATTTCCCACACTTGAAGAAACAGGCAGGCTAAAACAG
>NW_021609692.1:0-1299 GCF_004785775.1 Grammomys surdaster | reverse complement strand
ATGAAGAAACCAGGAATTTCCATGACAAAATCAAATTTAAATAATACCTTTCCACTATCCCAGTCCAAATGAGGCTAACTACACTCAAAAAAACACAAGAAATAAATAATTTCACACCGTTAAGACTAATACAAGAAAAACACAAACAAATACACAAAACCACCACTAACATCAAAATAACAGGAAGTAACAATCATTAGTCATTAGTAACTCTCAACATCAGTGGTCTCAATTCCCAAATAAAAAGACCACAAGCTAACAGAATGGATGCATAAACAAGATCCATCATTCTGCTATATACAAGAAACACATCTCAGCAACAAAGATAGTCATTATCCCAGTTTAAGGAGCTAAGAAAAGGTTTTCCAAGCAAATGGATCCAAGAAACAAGCTAGAGTAGCCATTTGAATATCTAATAAAATTGACTTGCAACTGAAAGCAATCAAAAGATACAGGAAAGTATACCTCATACTCATCAAAAGAAAAAAACACTAAGAGGACATCTCAATTCAGAACATCTATGCCCAAAATGCAAGGATATCCACGTTTAAAAAAAATAACAACATTACTAAATCTTAAATTACACATTGAACCCCACACATTAATAGTGGGAGACTTCAACATCCCACTCTCATCAACAGACAGGTCATTGAGACAAAAACTAAACAGAGAAATAATGAAACTAACAGAGATTATTATTCAAATGGACCTAACAGATACCTATAGAACATTTGATCCAAACACAAAAGAATATACCTTCTTCTCAGCACCTCAATACCTTCTCTAAAATTTACCAAATAATCAGTCACAAAACAAGCCTCAACAGATATAAGAAGACTGAAATAACCCCATGAATCTTATCAGATCACTATGGATTAAAGCTGGACTTCAACAACAGAAACAACAGAAAGCCTACATATTCATGGGAACTTAACAACTCTATACTCAATGATAACTGGATCAGGAGAGAAATAAAGAAATTAAAGATTTTATATAATTCAATAAAAATGAGGGCACACACCCAAACTTATGGGACACTATGAAAGCCAAGCTAAGAGTAAGGTTCTAGCACTAAGTACCCTCATAAAGAAATTTGAGAGTTCTCATACTAAGGAATTAAAAGCACATCTGAAGTATCTAGAATAAAAAAGAAACAAACTCACTCAGGAGGAGTAGGTGGCATAAAATAATCAAACTCAGGGCTGATAAATAAAGACAATTAGAAACAAAGATAACACAAAGAGTTAATGAAACCAAGTTTTTTCTTTGAGAAAATAAAAAAGATAGAAAACTCTTAGC
>NW_021609691.1:0-7558 GCF_004785775.1 Grammomys surdaster | reverse complement strand
ATACTTATATATATATATATATGTTCCATTTGGCAGATGTAGAACATTTAGGTTGTTTACATTTTCTAGCTATTGTGGATATAACAGCAATGAATATAGCTGAGCAATTATCTGTTAAGTAGGATGTTGAGTCCTTTCAGCATATGCCAAGCAGTATTATATATCTGGGACATATGGTAAGTTTGCCTTAACTTTTTGAGAACAATCCATATTGATTTCCATAGGAGCTGCTCCAGTTTGCATTCTAACCAATGGTAAATGAGGGTTCCCTTATTCCTGCATCCCCCCTCTAGAATTTGCTGTCCGTTGCTTTCTTGGCGCTTGACATTCTGATTTGGGTGTGTATGTGTGTGTGGGGGGGTGGTGTCTATGTAAACACCATGGCCAACAGAGTGTGTATCTGAGTAAGGCAAGTAGGACTTGTGGTTCAACATGCTTCAGTAGCTGGTTTGATTTGTACTTTGAGAGTATGACATGAGTAAGTTTATTTTAGACATACTTAAGTGCAGCTCACTGTGGAAAAAAGTTTTCTAGTGATAATTAACTCAATCCTGTGTGTGTAACAAAGCTTAAAACAGGATTACATAGAAACTCTTTGTAAAGTATAAGTGACCTCTTCCATAAAAGTGGGTTCTAAAGATTGACTGAGAAACAATGCTCAAGTTAAGGAACAGGGGATGATGACTGAGGTAAACATAAGAATTTGGGGAAGTCAGGCCTGGCCTGGACATACGTGATTGCAGAGAGCACTAGGGTATTAATCACATCTAGTCCCAACCTACTGGGATGAAAACAGGTTATACATCTCTTTCTTTGAAGAGAAAATCTCGAGTGGCATGCATTATTGGTTTCCTCATTGTTTATCTGTAAAGTTGTCTCTTCAGATTCCCTCTCCCCACTGTTAGTCATTTTGGCTTAGGTCACCCCAATTGAATCTTAGGAGTCTCTCACATCCCAGATCTCTGGGACTTTCTAGAGGGTCGCCCCACTTCCCCACTCCCATATTTCCATTCATTCTCCTGGCCCACTGGGCTTTTATCATGTCTCTCCCAATACCTGATCCTGCCCCTGTTTCCTCTCCCCCTTCTCCCACTCAGATTTCTGGCTCCCTTTGCCTCCCATGGTTATTTTGTTCTCCCTTTTAAGTGGACTTGAAGCATTCTCACTTGGATATTCCTTCTGGTTAAACTTCTTACAGTTTGTGGATTGTATCCTTGGTACTCTGTACTATTTGGCTAATATCCACTTATCAGTGAATACATACCATGTATATCTTTTGGGTCTAGGGTAACTCAATCATGATGATATTTTCAAGTTCCACTAATTTGTCTACAAAATTCATAGTGTTCTTATTTTTAATGGTTGAATAGTAGTCCCTTGTATAAATAAACCCCATTTTCAATATCCATTATTTGATTGAGGGGCATCTTGGTTGTTTCCAGCTTCTGGCTATTATGGATAAGGTTGCTGTGAACATAGTGGAGCATGTTTCTTTGTGGTATAGTGGAGTATCTTTTGGGTATATGCCCAAGAGTGGTAGAGCTTCGTCTTCAGGTAGAACTATTTCCAATTTTTGGAGGAACCACCAGATTGATTTTCTCAGTGGTTGTATCAGTTTGCAATCCCACCAGCAGTCGAAAGAGTGGTCCTCTTTCCATATCCTCACCTATTTGTGCTGTCACTTGAATTTTTGATCTTAGTCATTCTGATTGGTGTTTTAGGATTCTCAGCGTTGCTAGGATTTCATTTCTCTGATGAATAATGATATTGAATATTTCTTTCTAAAATTTTAATATTGGTTATTTTGTTTACATTTCAAATGTTGTTCTTCCTATCTCATCTGCACCCTCCTGTCTCTATGAGGATCCTTCCCCCACTCACCCACTCCCACCTAACTGCCTATGCTGGGGCACTGAGCTTCCACAATACTAAGGGCCTACCCTCCCACTGATGCCAGATAAGGCAATCCTCTGCTACATCTGCAGCCAGAGCCATGGGTTCCCTCCATGTGTATTCTTTGGTTGGTCCTGGGAGCTTTGGTATATACGTGTGTGTGTGTGTGTGTGTGTGTGTGTGTCCAGTTAATTGATATTGTTGTTCTTCCTATGGGGTTGCAATTCCCTTCAGCTCCTGCAGTCTTTCCCCTAACTCTTCCATTGTGGTCCCCGTGCTCAGTTCAATGGTTGGCTGTGAGCATCCGCATCTGTATTTGTCAGGATCTGGCAAAGCCTCTCGGGAGATTACTATTACCAAGCTCCTGTCAGCAAGCGCTTCTTGTCATCAGCAATAGTGTCTGGGTTTGGTGTTTGAAGATAGGATGGATTCCTAGGTTGGGCAGTTTCTGGATGGCCTTTCCTTTAGTCTTTGCTCCACTCAGTGTCTGTATTTTTTTTTTTAGAAGGGAACAAATCTGGGTTAAAATTTTTGAGATGAGTGGGTGGTCCCATCCCTAAACCATGGGCTGTGTCAATCTATTGGATATGGACTCTACAGGTTCTATCTCCCCTTTGCTGAGTATTTCAGCTAATATTCTCCGTGTTGGGTCCTGGGAACCTCTTGGGTCTCTGGCATCTGGGACTTTATAGTGGCTATCCTTGGTTCCCACTTCTCCACTGCTACTATCCTCCTTTAAAATTCCTGACTCTTTGTACTTCTCCCCCATGTCCTCCCATATCTGAACTGGCGTCCCTTTCCCCCCCCTCCTCTCACTCTCCTAGATCCCTCTCTCCCTCTACTTCCCAAGATTATTTTCTTCCCCTTTATGAGTAGGACTATAGCACCCTTTACAATAATCACAAATAATATGAAATATCTTGGTGTGACACTAACCAAACAAGTGTAAGGTCTACATGACAAGAACTTCAAGTATCTCAAGAAAGAAATTGACGAAGACCTGATGGGAGAGATCTCCAATGCTCATGGATTGGAAGGATTAACATAGCAAAAATGGCCATCCTACCAAAAGCAATCTACAGATTCATTGGAATCTCCATCAAAATTCCAACACAATTCTTCAAAAAAAAAATGGAAAGAGGAATTCTCAATTAAGTTTGGAAAAACAAAAACCCCAAGATAGTGAAAATAATCCTTAACAGTAAAACAAATTCTGGGGAAATCACCATTTCTGATCTCAAGATGTACTCCATAGCAATAGTGATAAAAACTGTGTGGTATTAGTACTGATAACTTTTTCAATGTCTTTCTTCAGGGACTTGAAGTTCTTGTGATAGAGACCTTATAGACCTTTTCCTTGTTTAGTTAGGGTTACTCCAAGATATTTTATATCTTGTGAATAGATATTGCTTGAATTTAGATTTGTATTGAACCATCTTCTTTTCTCTTTCTACTCTGTATGTTTCAGGAGTCTGAAGGAGGTGGAAGAGAGGCAGCGGAAGAATGAAGGTCCCCTGGGATAGGAAATCAACAACTCTTAATAGGAGTTAAGATATAGTCAACACGAGGGAAATTATGCCCAGTGCTGGAAACCAAGCCAACTACCCCAGGCTACAGATAGCACTATGGAAGAAAATTTAGAACTACAATGTTACAAAAACAGCATAATCTAAAAATAAATTTTAAATGTTTGTCCTTATACACACAAATAATGATAGCCCTCACTACTTATCAAGTAAACTTCTGTTATTTTCAGCAGATATAGACCATTACATGAAACTGCAACTGATCAAAGTCCATAGTTGTGGCTTCTAGTGCAAGGCATACGTCTACAATACGTCTCTTAAACTTAAGACTTAGGAATAATTGTGAAATAAGGGTGGAAAGACTATAAGCGCTCAGGGATCAGGCCATTTGCTATGAAAGAGTGTCTTCTAACATTGTCAAAAGCTATAGCAATAAAGTCTCACCAACACGACTACCTTAATAGGAGCTGAAGAAGGACAAACAACAATAGGCATGTTCATATGGACAGAGGCAATACCAGGAGTCCTCGCCTCCACACAAAAAACTATAGGCAACTAAGGAATGCTGAGACATAGTCTTCCCCAGAGTATAGCATAACAGTTGGTTATCCAATATCAGATAGTCAAACATTAAAACATACATATAGACATTAAATTAACTGAGCAGGTTGTACATATAGACTCCTCTCTCTGTCTCCCTCTCTCTCTGTTTCTGTCTCTCTCTCAATATATATGCATATACGTATACACATATATAAACATATATAGAGTATATTTATAAGTTGACTATATATATTATAAGTTGAATATATAGAAATATGTATTTATGTTGAATACAAATTTTTAACTTACAAAATTCAGAACTCTTTCTATATACCAACAACAAACATGCTGTGAAGGAAATTATGGATTCACACTCATTTTGAATAGTCTCAAAGACAACAAATATCTTGTAATACACCTAGCTGAGGAGGTGATGTCTTTCTAGAGTGAAGCCTTCAAAGTGTTGATGACATTGAGGAAGACATTATTAAATGGAACAATCTGCCATATTATGGATCAATAAATTCAATATTGTAAAATGATTATCTACTAAAGGCAATTTACAGGTTCAATAAAAATCCCAAACAAACCACACACAACATTATTCACAGCCAAATGAAAAATACATGGAACTAGTACAGATCCCAGATAGCCAAAGACATCCTGAGCAAAACAAAACAAATCAAACGACAGAAACAACTACAACAAAAATTGAAGAGATTACTATTTCAGGTTGCAAAATATATTCTATAACTATAGTAATGATACCTTGTATAATAATAAAAATACGTTATTGTCACTTGTGGGAAAAAAACACGCACGCGGGGGGTGGGGGTTGTGAGGGGGCGCAGCTCGGGCCCGCCCGTGGCTCCCCGGAGCAGCAGCGGAAGCGGCCAGCAGGGGTGCGGTAGCAAGGCAGCCCACAGACCCCGGCGATGGGGTCCAGGAGGCTTTTCCTGTGGCAGAGGTTCCCACATACAGGAGAAAGTCCAAGGCTCAGAAGACACTTGGAGTTCAAGAGATGAAAGTTTTATTGTCCATGATGGTAGTTAGGTCTAGATGTCCTGCGCCCCCGCCAAATACCAGTAGGAGCTCTCTTATATGGGGAGTGGGAAAGAGGAGGGACTAGGGAGGGGATAACTTAATTAGCTATGTCCCCCTGGCCATTAGATAACTCATTAATATGCTAACCAAACATGACCATAAACAGGTACAATACCAATATGCGTATATGTTAATGTGGAAAAGGGAAATTTCAGTGAGTCCCACCCTAGATAAAGAACTACAGGTAACTAAGGAGTGCTGAGAGGGAGACTTACTTTTCCTCAGGGAACAACTCCTAACTTGTTATTCAATTCCAAGTGATCATCCTTGAGATCATATAAATGCAAGCAATACTAAACAGACTCAAAAGTTGCATTTATATATTTATGTATTGTACACACATCTTTACATAACAATAATGAAAACGGTGACAGGAATTAAATATAGAGAAAAATAAATGGAAGAGATATAGAAGAATTGGTAGGAGAAAATAGTGAAATCTTATTCTCGTTAGGTTATGAACCTAGCCTTTAATGGCTGAGCATCTCTCCAACCCTGTAATTATATTTTTAAATATGAGTTAGGAAAGTACATAAAATCATCATCTACTATGAATAAGTTGATTTTTTTCATGAATTTCAGGAATCATTCTACATACATAAATCTGCAAAGATAGCCAACCATACAAATACTGAAGGTCCAAAACCATATGATTATCTCATTATGTACAGAAAAGCTCTTTGACAGAGCTCAGCACCTACTGGTGATTAAAAAAAAAAAAACCTTTCTAGGGAATCCAGGAATACATGGCTCACATCTCAAAATAATAAAGGTAATACAAAGCCCATATTCAGTATTATGATGAATGGAGAAAACTTCAAAAAAATTTCACATAAATCAGAAATAAGACAAGGATGTCCACTTTCCTCCCTCCTATTCAATACAGTGCCTTTAGACTTAGTTAGAACAGTGGCGACAAGTCTAGGAGATAAAGAGAATGCTAATAGGAAAGAAGACAAAGCATCATAATTTACAGCTGGCTTGATCCTATACATAAAATATGCTATTGACTCCACCAGAAAACTCCTCCAGCTGATACACTCAGTAAAGTAGCAGGATACACAATTAACAGGCAGAAGTCATTAGCTTATCTAGGTACTAACCAGAAATATCAGAAAAAAATAGCCAAACAATCTCAGACACAGAAGCCTCATAAACTTAAAATATATTAAAGTAAATCTAACCGAGGAAGTGACCTATGTTATAACAATTGAAAGACACAGAAAAAAGAAAAGAAAATGAAGGAGTGTACCAGAAGATGAAAAGAATTCCCATGTTCATGGGTTGGTAGAAATAATTTTATGAAATTGCAAAGGATACAACAATTGCAAAAGTAATCTATGTATTCTTTGCAATCCCCAACGAATTTCAATGGCATTCTTTACAGAAATTGATAAAAATGTATTAAAATTTATATTTTAACTCAGATAATGCAGGATTGCTACTGGCATGACCTTCATAGGGACAGAATGACATGGTTCCTGCTCCTGGAACAGGGCCAGCAGGCATGTATCAATGGCTGTTGAGGGCTTAAGACTTGTTTGTATAATAATGTACATATTTTCACATTTCTCTGAGGAAGGTCCTCCCTGTTAATTTTAATAACTCCATGATAACCAGAGACAGCATGAGTCTGGGAGGCGAAGATACGGCTAATGTCTCAGCAAAATGGTAAACAATGGGACTCTCAGGACAGCCTTTAAAGCTGGGGAAAAGAACTCTCAAACCATGAGTTCAAAAATATAGAATCTCTTAACTATGCAAAAGTATAAGAATGCGATTTGAATTGTTTAAGGAACTTCACAGATATAAAGTAACAGAGGCAGTTACACTATGAGCCAGTTTATCAGAAAGATACAAAGACAGGTAGATACAAATGCAAGCAGATTCCTGAGTTCTAGATCAGCTTAGGACAGAACAAATTTAAATCCAGGCATGTTCAGAACGATAATTCCAGGACAAAGTCCCACCCAGCTAACCTATTGTTTGTGCTTATGCTTGCTGTGTCTTCCTAAGAGTCAAGGGGCCAAGATAATGGGAAGCTGATTTGTAGAATGGTCAAGAGGGAATCTAGAATAAATCACTGAATTAATGTATAATTATAAAACTGGACTTTTGGTCTCCATGAAATGAGCTAGAAGAAAGTGGTAACAGTCCTTTAGAATTGTTTTCTCCAGTGAGAGCTGAGCTGTCTAGAGATCTCTGAAGAGCAAAATCAGCTCTTCACAATTTTTTTCTAACAGAATTTCTGACTTTGTTAGAAGATCCAAAAATTTTTATAGCAGCTTTCCTGACTTTGGTCAAAAATCCCATGAGCTAGCTATTCAGAGAGCTTTTAGAATTTTTACTAGCAAAGAGAGCAGTCTCAAGAAGAAAGCTACCTGTCTCAACCAGAGAGTTTCTAGAATAGCAAGAAAAAGCTGTCTCGAGCAGATCAGATCAGAATACATACACAGACACACGTACACAGAGAGGGGGGAGGGGAGGGGGAG
>NW_021609690.1:0-3399 GCF_004785775.1 Grammomys surdaster | reverse complement strand
GAGAGGGAGAGGGAGAGGGAGAGGGAGAGGGAGAGGGAGAGGGAGAGAGATCGAGAAACTTTCTCAGCAGTCCCTGGACAGCCAGAAGTACCATGGGGATGCTTCTTCAGAGACCTAGGTCTGTTCCTGAAGACTGATAGTTCCATTTTGCACTTCCGGGAGGACCAGAGAGCCAAGGAGGACATGAACGCATCACCTCCACCAACCCATGCCCATGACAGACATCTATAATCAATCCAGCTACTCTTTCTCGATGAGCACAGATGCCGCCTCAGTACAGCTCTTCAGACAACTACTCCCAGTCCGCGACAAGGAATTAACCTGTCTCTCATTTACAGTACAGAGAAATGAGTACCAAGTGTGGTGCCCAAAAGTTTCCAGGTTCAGCCCAGCCTCCACAGGGTGGCTGTATTAGCGTATTGTGGCTGACTTCTTTAGCCTAAAATCTTGCTTTCCCATTTGTCAAAGTGAATTGTTCTCCCAATGCTGCAGGTTCACTGTGAGGACTAAATGGGACAGTGTATGAAAGCAGCTAGCTAGCCTCTAATGACATCTAATTTCTAGTATATAAGTAGACATCTATAACTTATAAAATAAATAAAAGAGTCCTACCCCCCCTTTTCCCCTACCCACAACTACACTCCCAGATGAACACATACACTATGTAATCTTGCAGGGTCTCAGCCACTGTGTGTGCAGATACACACTTACACAGCACACACTCACACATACACGCACACCTCAGAGGACAGAAAAATGTATCCTAACAGCTGGCACCGGAATTATCTCAGAGCAGGAGACGTCTTTTGTTCGAGAAATTACGTTGATAAGTCTCTAAGGATATGGATTCGGGTGAAGTCAAGGAAACAAAAAGATAGCTGGCCTGCTCTGCATTAAAATGAGACAAAATGGGGGAGGAGACTGAACAGATCGGAGAAGCCCAGGGGTGTGGCCACAGCACTGCGCTGGGGTGAGGGGTGGGGGCCACAGAAGACTTGGGTATGTGCTCTTCGAACACGCAACGCAAAACTGCTGCATTTTTTTTACCATGAGAAACCTATACTGCATGATTCATTTATAATAAAAATCTCAGACACCAACCTATCCCAGTGATCACAGGTTGCTCCGACTGTGGGAGGGGAACCTTCCCGGGGCCTTTGGCTTGTCACCATTTGACTGAGGTGATGGTCTCCCAGGTGCGTGTGCCTGTGTCTCTATACAGTTATAAGTCTATATGTCAAAACTCGTCAGTGGGAACACTTCAAACACGTCGCGTTTTGTGTGTTAATTATACCTTTAAGAGCTGGTAGGGTGTTTTAAAAAAGAGGTTTATATCAACTTGATCCAAATATTTTTACCTCTCCTGTTTCCAGATGTGCTTATTTCCCTGCCTCTCTGCAGATACTGACTGACCCCTTCCAAACACTGCTTTCTATCTTCCTGTGCTTTGGTCAGGTCTAACACAGAGAGCCTACAGTATTGGTGCCAAGGTGCCCCTGAGAGCATAAACTCAATCCCTTCCTGGATGTTCATAGAAACCTTAGGTGTCAGCACTGAACAGTGATGTCAGGGGAGGATTCAAGCCAGCAGTCAGATCTTACTCCTTCCTCAGACAGAAGCACCCACAGGCATTTGAGTCATCCTTCCCCCCGCCTCCCCCCGTCTCTCTCTCTTTCTCTATACCTCTCCTCTCTTTTCTCTCTCGTCTTTCTTTTTCCCCCTTCCTCTCTCCCTCTTGCTCCAGCCCTGCTCGCTCCAGCCCCGCTAGGTCATATGAGGGCATCAGATCTCATTATGGATGGTTGTGAGCCACCATGTGGTTGCTGGGATTTGAACTCATGACCACCGGAAGAGCAGTCAGTGCTCTTAACTGCTTAGCCATCTCACCAGCCTTTTTCTCTCTTCTTTCCCCCCCCCTCTCTCTCACACACACACACACACACACATGCACTCATGCACACTCACTCGTGTGCAGTCACACACGTGCTCAATACTTTGGTCATGCCCCCTATGTTTTATACCTACCTTTTAGGACTGTAACCAACAAGTTTGAGAGAGGAGGTGACCCTTGACTGAAGCAAAATGGAACAGATATGACAAGACCTGGAAAGGGTCTGGATATGTTCTCTCCCCTGCCCTTTTTTGCATGTATATGTGTTTCTGTGTGCAGGTGCACGTCTGGGCGCACAGATTTCTGAGTGTCTCGGATCAAGGACAATGTCAGCTATCATTCCTCCTGTGCTGTCTAACTTGTATTTTCAAAGCACAGTCTCTTATCGAGGTATGGCTCACAGATTAGATTAGGCTAGCTGACCCGTGAGCCCCAGGATATATGTCTCTGTCATCTTAATGCTGGGATTACAACATGCACAACCATGTTCAGATTTTCTTAAAATATGGACTCTGGGGATCAAATTAGTTCCTCGTGTTTGTGTGGCAAGCACTTTATGGCCTGAGCCATCAACTCAGCCTCTGCATCCTCCAGGCCTGCGCAGGCAGTGCGTTCTAACCAGCTAGCAAGAGCCTCTCCAAGCAAGCTTAAAACCACCCAAACCAGAGGTCAGTTTTTTCCAGAGGGGAAAAAAAAAAACTGGCACGGAACTTTCTCGGCTCAGCCAGGTGTTCCTCTCCTGATAGGCAAAGCTTTCTGCAGCCCTTGGCCTCCTCCTGCTCTGCCTCCTCTGCCTCCCAACACCCCTACCTGAAACACCACTAACCAAAACAGCCGCTCCGCTCCTTCCAAGGGGATAATCAAAGTGCAGCGTCTCTGGAGAGGATCCGGCTCGCAGAACAAGTCTTTAATTTCAAGTTGACGAGGTTGGGAGCCTGTGCTACGGGCACTTGGAAAGGCAAGATGGATGGATGGCCAGAGAGGTGCAGATGGTGAGCCGGAGGGTGGAGGGGAAGAGGGTGGGGGGCTGAGGGTGGAGGAAGCCTTAGGAAGCTTCCCAGCAGGAGGCCGAGGACTTCACTGTCTGACTGGTACCTGTGAGGCGGAGATGTGGACGTTTCTTGTCCACCCAGATCCCCACTCAGCATAGTCACCCCTGCATGTCCCCTGCCGACTCAGGAACAGTTTCCAAGGAGGGCGGGGAAAAAATCACCCAGAGGATAGAGGTGAGACCTAAACATGATCTTGGACAGAGCTGCTGTTCCCTGATTCCCCTTGGGCCTTTGCACTCTAAATGTAAAGCTGCTTTGAAATTTGCCCCCGCTGAGAAAAAACAAACCAACAACAAAAAAAACAAATCTAAGACTAGGTGGGAAAAAAAAAATCCAGGTGCTCCGAAGCTGGTATCATCCTGTCCTCAAGAGAAAGCTGGCTCAGAGACGGTGAGAGACCTGCACATGGTCACAGAGTAAGTCTGCAATAAACCAAGAATAGAATGAGATAGGATA
>NW_021609689.1:0-3195 GCF_004785775.1 Grammomys surdaster | reverse complement strand
AAAAGAGTGAAAACTTGAAGAAAAATTACACAGTCAATAATGAACTACAATCAAACGGAAGAGAAATGAAAGAAAATTATGAAAAAGGAGAAATTTGTATTGAAAATTCATTAAAAAAAATAGAAAATTGATAAGGAATGCCATTTGATTTGGAAATGAACGTGATTTAAAACAGTTTTTCCTGATAAAATTGAACATTTACTTGGCAAATAATTCATAAAACTGAAAACACTGTGGAAAAAACTAGTGAGAAAACAGGAAAAATAGTGAAAACTTGAAGAAAAGTTACACAGTCAATAATAAGCTATAATCAAACGAAAGAGAAATTTTTTAAAACGGAGAAATTTGCATTTAAAATTCATAAAAAATAGAAAATTGATAAGGAGACCATTTGATTTGTAAAGGAATGTGATTTAAAACAGTTTTTCCTGATAAAATTGAACATTTACTTTGAAAAAATTCATAACATTCAAAACACTGTGGAAAAATCAAACAAAAGAGATGTCAAAGAAATTCATGAAAAAGGAGAAATTTGCACTTAAATTTCATTAAAAATCGAAAATTGATATGGAGAACTTTTGATTTTTAAAGTAATGTGATTTAAAACAGTTTTTCATGATAAAATTGAACATTTACTTGGCTAAAAATTCATAAAATTGAAAACACTGTGGAAAAAGCTAGTGAGAAATTCAGGAAAAACAGTGAAAATATTCAATTTAAAGTGTAGTTTTACTTAAATCACCTTCAATTTTTCTAATGAATTCTTCCAATTCAATCTCAAATTTTTTTAGGGATTTTTCTGCAAACAGTTTCAATATCCTCATCCTCGTTTTCTATATTTGTCTTCATTTTAACCAAAAATTTTAAGAACTATTTTAGTAATTTTCATCCACTTTTATCTATATTTATCTTAATTTTTATCACTAATTTTTTAAACAATATCTACAATTTCAACAAATAGTTTTCCATGAAAATATTCTACTTGCCAGGCAGTTGTGTCCCATGCCTTTAATCCCAGCACTTGGGAGGCAGAGGCAGGTGGATTTCTGAGTTCGAGGCCAGCCTGGTCTACAGAGTGAGTTCCAGGACAGCCAGGGATACACAGAGAAATCCTGTCTCCAAAAAAATAAAAACAAACAAAATAAAACAAAAAAATTCAACTTTTTCCCAAATTTTTCTTACATCATCATTAATTTTCTAATGATATTTTCCATATCAATATTGAATTATTTAAAAATTTTCAAAAATCAGTTTAAAGATTTAAAAATTTTTTCCTATATTTGGAGTCATTTTACACAAAACTTTTTCACTAAGGTTTTATATTTTTTCAACCATTTTTCTATCTCCATCTTTTTTATCCCTAATTTTTAAAACACTGTCTTCAATTTTATCATATATTTTTCCATGCAAGTATTCAATATTTTCTCAAGTATTTCTTAAATCATCTTCAATTTTCTAATGAATTTTTCCATGTCAAACTGGAATATTTTATGGATATGTCTACGGTTTCTCTATTTTTAGCCTTTTCAAAATATATTTGTATTCATTTTCCCCAAAAAACTTCCACGAATGTTTAATATTTCTTCAACTATTTTTTTCTATATTTAACTTAGTTTTTAACACGAATTTTTTAAAAAAATGTCTTCAATTATATCAAATATGTTTAACGAAAATATTGAATTTCTTTTGCAATTCTTCTTTCATCTTCAACATTCAAATGGATTTTTGCATGTCAGTCTTGAATTTCCTTAGAGATTTTTCTACAATTTGAACATTTTCATACTTTTTTCTATTTTTATTTTCTTCTTATCCAAAATTTTTCCACAAATGTTTTTTATTTCTTCATAATTTTTTTTTCTATATTTATCTTAATTTTGTCACTAATTTTTAATCAATGATTTCAATTTCATCATGCAAATATTCAATTTCTTCTGAATTTTTTCTTAAATCTTCAATTTTGTAATGAATGTGTCCACGTCAATCAAAATCTTGAGTAACATGAGTGGTTTTTCTAGTTTCAATATTTTCCTTACTTCCTATACTTCTCTTCATTTTAACCAACATTTTCAACAAATATTTTGCAGGTTTTCATCAATTTATTCTAAAATTATCCTAACTTTTATCACTAATTTTTAAAACAATGTCTTCAAATTTTTCAAATATTTTTAACGTGTGCTTATTCTTCATTTTCCTAAAATTTTCTTAAATCATCTTCAATTTTCTGATGAATTTTTCCATTTTATTCTTGAAGGTTTTTATCGATTTTTCTACAGTTTCGATATTTTAATATTCTTTTTCTATATTTGTCTGGATTTTATCCAAAATTTTCCCAAAAATGTTTTATATTTTTTCAATAGTCTTTCTATGTTTACCTTTGTTCTTAATCACTAATTTTTAAAATAGTGTCCACAATTTTATATACATTTCTCCATGCAAATATTTAATCTCTTCTGTAAATTTTTTAAAATCATCTTGAATTTTCTAATGAATTTTTCCATCTCAATCTTAAATTTTCTAGGAATTTTTCTAAAAACGGTTTCAAAATTTTCATATGTTTTTCCATATTTGCCTTTACTTTTACCAAAAATTTAACATAAATGTTTTATATTTTTTCAACTATTTTTCTGTATTTAACTTAATTTTTAACACTAATTTTGAAAACAATGACTTCACTTTAATCAAACATTTTTATTCAAATATTCAATTATTTCCCGAACTTTTCTAAAATTATCATCAATCCCCTAATGAAATTTTCCAGGTTTCAATGTTTCGTACATTTTTCGTATATTATTTTATGTTCGTCATCATTTTAATCAAATACTTTACATATATATTTTATATTTTTCATCACATTTTTCACTATTTCTGAATTTTTGTCATTAATACTTTAAACAATGTCTTCAATTTTATCAGACTTTTTTATACAAACTTTCAAATTATCAACAATATTCTTTTAATATCATTCATTTCCATAATACATTTTTTCTTTTTCAACATGAAATTACTTTTAGGAAATTTTCAAAAAACAGTTTCAATTTTTTTTCACACATTTCTTTCTGTATTTTTGATCATTTTAATCAATTTGTCCTTATATGTTTTATATTTCTTCATGAAAATTTTTACTAGATATATTAATTTTTATCACTAGTTTTTTTCAACAATGTCTTTAATTTTATCTAACATTTTTCCATGCAG
>NW_021609688.1:0-1240 GCF_004785775.1 Grammomys surdaster | reverse complement strand
CCCCCCTCCCATTTTCCTCCTGGCATCCTTCTTCCTCCTACTCAATGCTGTTTCTGGTATAACATGGTAAGTCATCTCCTCTGGCTCTAGCGTGGGTCATGCCTCCTGCTTCCCGTCTCCAGAGGCAGACATCTGCTCAAAGGATTCACTTTAGGGGATTTCCTTGCTCTATTTTTTCTTTAATAGTGTCCATGGTTCAAACAGCAGCATTCTTGTAAGGACTGTCTCCAGGTCAAAGGGTGTTTGGATTGGGTGTATCCACTCTAACTTTTCCCCAAGGTGTATATACTATTCTGGACAGACACTTCCCTGTCCTACCTTCCCTGCAGACATGGCCTCCTTCCAGCCTACCACCTAAGAAGGTGTGTATGTGTGTGTCTTTAGTGTGCATGTCTAACACAAACAAACACACACTCACTCTTCTTGTGTAATGTTTGTGCTGGAGAGCTAGTCCTGACATCTCCACTCTCAACCTCTCCTCTCAGAGTTTCCCGTCCCATATTACAACAGACGGCTTGGATCTCACACTCTTCACCAGGCTCCTGCCCAGCACTGAGACCTTCTAACTTTGTTCCTAAGTCCTGTCTCTTGGGCTGTACACTAGCCAAGGTTCTCCAGAGAAACAGAACCAACTGATGTGTATGAAGAGAGGTTTATTTTAATGAGGAAGTGGCTCACATAATTGAAGAGGCTGGTGGTCCAAAATCTGCAGAGTAGGCCGGTGTGTGAAAACCCGCAAGACCTGATAAGGTGATAGTTGAAAAAGCACTTAGGTGGTAGTAGCTGCCTCTCTGGTGTGGTGTGGTGGTGGGTGTGTGTGCGTGTGTGTGTGTGTATATGTATGTGTATGTTTGTGTATATGTGTATATGTATATTTGTGTGTGTATGTGTGTGTATATATGTATATGTATATTTGTATGTGTGTGTATGTGTGTGTATGTGTGTATGTGTGTGAATGTGTGTGTATGTGTGTGTATGTGTGTATGTGTGTGTGTATGTGTGTGTATGTGTGAATGTGTGTGTATATGTGTGTGTATGTGTGTATGTATGTGTGTGTATGTGTGTGAATGTGTGTGAATGTGTGTGAATGTGTGTGTATGTGTGTGTGTGTGTGAATGTGTGTGTATATGTGTGTATGTGTGTATGTGTGTATGTGTGTATCTGTGTATATGTATGTGTGTTGTCTCTGTGTATCTTTCTCTTTTTTTCTCAATCATTCTTCTCTTTTGTGTTTTTTTTT
>NW_021609687.1:0-1178 GCF_004785775.1 Grammomys surdaster | reverse complement strand
GCTCATTGAAATCCATGAGAGCTCCTTTGCCTCAAATCCTGTCTCATCTCTGTCCTGCAATTTATTACCTCTCTGCTTCCACAATGCTCTTCAAATCCAAGAGATAGAGTTCAAAGAGAGTGTCCATCAGGGGAACTCTCAATTATCTTCTTGTTACAAATGAAAGCTCTGTCTTCCTCACTACACCCCTGGCAGGCTGCAGTAGGTCAGTTCCAAGTGGTAGTGGTTGTGGGAGGATCCAAGCCAAGTCTGTAGGCAGCTAAAACTTTTCACCTTTAGTGAGGAGCATCTCAATTCCATTCAAGCTGACTTTGTCTCAAGTCATCCAACAAAGATCTTAAGACCCCTCCCAAGAAATTTGCCTTAAAATAGGCAGAAAATTTCCATTCTTTAGCATTTTTGTCTACTAAGACATTCAGAGGAACACACATACTACATCTTTTCAGGACAAACCAAGCTGCATCTCAAAAGGCAGTATCTTCCCAAAGCTTGGATATTTCACTACCAATTATGGTTTTTAGAGAACCATAATCAAATATCCTTCAACAATTTATCCCCTTAATTCACTCTTCCCCATCCTAAATTCTTCCCTGCCAATTTTTTCCTTGTTACATATGTGTGACTATGAAGACTCAAATATATAAATAAAACTTGCTGACTGCATTTTGATTGGTTGTTTGAATACGTTTCAAGGACTGCCCATGTTGCATTGATTAGACAAATAGGGAACTCACTGACTGGGGCTAATTCTCCTACTTGAGAGTTCCACTCTTTAATAAGCAATAGGAATTCAGGAGCACAAAGCATCCACAGATCAATAGGAAAATAAGGTAGCCCCCTCCTCTGTGAAGTAGATAAAGTACCACATTGAATCCAAAAGCTGCAAGTGGATTATTTTATTTACCTAGTGAGATTTTGCTATTAATGGTCGCAAACATCCCCTTCATTTCATATAGAGGTAGATGTCACCCAAATTCCCCAGAATGATTATCCTAGACTATTTGCCTACTCCTCTGAAAGACTTCCAGGTAGTGGGAAAAAAAAGTATTCAACATGTGATCAATGGATGACATTCCCATTTAAACACCATGTCTTTCTTCTACTCCTGCCTCTTACTGTACCACACTCTTCCATGACCTTCAATGAGACTGTTATGTTTCCAACATTCAATGCTAAGA
>NW_021609686.1:0-2710 GCF_004785775.1 Grammomys surdaster | reverse complement strand
AACTCTGAAGCTGGTGCAGTCACCGTACAGAAAGGCTGTGGAGGAAAGAAATTGGGAGCTTTCCTGTTTTGACAGTAGTTGGCTTTAGTAATGAGTACTCAGGTACTCAATTTTAGATGGTCAATAAAAGTCCAAACTGGCCATTTTGGGAAGTTCACACACCAGGGCAATCAAGAAACTGGATGTAAAACTGAATTTATTTCTAGAAACCAAATTTCTGTAGCTACACTTATTCAACCATCACAGAAGATCTGTACAAACTGGTGTTGCTGTGCATAACAGGATTGTTATGTTTTTGTCTGAAAGTGCACAACTTGAGAGAAAAGTATGAGTAATATTTGTTGTGCACTAATTAATATGTCTAGTCCTTGAACAATATTGAACCATAAAGCCTTTTCAAACTTTTTAAGTAATTTTTGAGATTATTATTAATTATTTGAACTTTCTCATTTCTTCTTACTGCTAAGTCCCAAACCCTGGGACACATGGCTGAGGTGCCTGTCTACCAAAGAAAAGTAGATGTGGCTGTCAGTCCTGCATGACATTCCTCAATTCCTACCTGTTACAAGGTGTGCCCGGTAGAATCGCCCTCTAGGCCAGGGGTTGGTCTGTCTCTCAACTGCCTTTCCTTATGTAATCCAACCATTTTGTTAACTGGTATTTTTTATCTATCATTTACCTTCCTTACTGATAGGTTATTTCTCTTCACTGGTGATAGGTTATTCCTTTGCCTTTGAAATAATCCAGTTGAATCCAGATTAGATTACATTAAATGCAGGTTTATTGGGGAAGTCACTTAGGGAGAGGTGGCTTGAAGGGAAGAGAAAGACTGAAAGGATTTATGCACAGACAGAGAAGGGAAGGAAAAAAGCAAGAGGAGATCCAAATGTCTGGATTGTATAGGAAAGAGCCTCCATGAGAAGTCAGCCCAGCCCCTAGGCTGGAAAGTTCAGGTTTGGGGCAAGATATGCCAGATATGGACTGAGGGGTGCTGGGAATACCTGGAGGCCAGGTATGCTATAATATGTAAAATATACACCTCAGTCGCTTGTCTAGATCACGGACCTCATGACCTGATTCTACACTCTACCCTCTACCCTCTTCTCTCTCCTTACTTGGCTTGGATCATGGCCTCTCTGAAATTTCCAAGATGCCCCTATGTCTTGCTATGCTTTCCCATTTATGTATAATAAAATGTCTCCTACACCATAACAAGGAGAAGCAATGCCTTTTCATTTCTTTTGTTTGCTTGTTTGTTTGTTTGTTCTTCGAGACAGGGTTTCTCTGTGTAACCCTGGCTGTCCTGGACCTCACTCTGTAGACAAGGCTGGCCTTGAACTCAGAAATCCACCTGGCTCTGCCTCCCAAGTGCTGGGAATAAAGGCGTGCACCACGACTGTCCACCCATGCCTTTTCATTTCCCTTTTCACTCACCTCTCATTGACCACTTCTTGCTTTCAAATTAATGGCCACATTTTGCTTTAATTGTGTTTACTGTTTGATTTGGCAGAAGTTTGGCTACAGGACTTCCCAGCTACCAGGTAGAGAAGGCTCCACTGTATATTGAGTATGTAATGTAATATGCATACAAAGGACTCTGTGCCTTGGAAGAGTAACAGGAAGTACTCTGGGAGAGTGGAAAGTTCTACTAAAATACAAGTATCCCAGAGTAGGGCTCTGTCTGTCCCTAGGGTGGAAGGGCAGAACTTGGAAGGGCTCAGCTGTCTGAGTGTTTTGATCTCTGATCCCCTAGTAGAGGAGCTACTTCTGTCCTAAGGCCCAGCTTGGTTTTCTAAGCTAACAAGGGGCTCTGGGCAGGCCTGGCAATCAGGAGCACCAGTGGGAGGTAGCTTGCAGGTTCTTTCCAGGACTGTCCTGATAGAGCTGTAGAGAGCAGCAAGGGAGACCACAAGCCATGTCATGGTGAGTATGGGGGGCACTGTCCCCAGGCCAGGAGGTCTGCTGAGTCCTAATCTGATTGGATTGAAATAGCCTGTGGGTGAGACTGTGGTTCAGTTGGTCCATGTGTTGACTTGGGCAGAGGCCCTTAGCCTTTTACCCAACCTGAGTGTGGATTCGCTGGATGAGTGGGTGAAAGGGTGGATGGGATGAGATGTGACAGCAAGACACTGAGGCCCTGGCAGTGAAAATCTTATAATGTCACTTTCCACTGTGCACACACAAGCATTTCTTTGCTGTGCAGTAGGAAGACATACTGGAAATCTGAAGGTCTGGTTTCTAGAAGGTTTGAATTCATTTCTCATTCAGTTTTGTGTGACAACTTTTATAAATAGTTTTGAAAGTGGTATAAAGAAGTTGATGGGCATCATCCATTGGTAATACTTGATCAGAATCCTTTCACCTTTCCACTAACACCATGTACCTTGGCATGATTCAGGGTAGAAAAGGAGTTGCAGAGATGCAGAGATTTCCTAGGTGTGCATGGTGGTTAAAAAGTGTTATACTTGAGGTAAAATTGCACATATTTAGTGTATGTATCTGATGCATTTGGAAATATTACCTACATCCATATAACATCATTACCTACCACAAAATAACAAACAAGCAAACCAGGAAACCATGTTCTCTATGGATTCTTTTTTGAACAATTTATTTATTGATTTTATTATTTATTTATTTATTTATTTATTTATGTATTTTTATGTATGTGAGTACACTGTGGCTGTCTTCAGAAACACTACATGAGAGC
>NW_021609685.1:0-4825 GCF_004785775.1 Grammomys surdaster | reverse complement strand
GAGCGGCACACAGACACACTGCTGAAGCCAGAGCGGTTGAGCCCAGGCACTCTGGCTGAGCTGGCACTGTAGCCACGGTGGCTGGTTTGACTCTTGATGGTGGTTTTGGTAGACATGGTTCCTTGAGATGAGAAGCCTCGGAAGCAGAGAGAAGGCAGTGCAAGAGCTGAAGTGATGGGTGTCTGGAGCTCTGGGTAGTGGCTTATATATGGTACAGATGGGCTTGGGCTGGGTCCTGAAGGTGAGCTTGCTGAGTGGGTAGGGCAGGGCTTTACAAATAATGAGATCACCCCCAAGTTCTAGAAGGGCATGATACATGAAGATTGCTTTTGGATTCCTTTAGTCACGGAGCAAATTCTCCTGCCTTCCAGCCTTGACTTGATCTGAACACAATGAGCCTGGACGTAAATTCTCTTAAGTCATGAGTTAGTCATCTTCTCAAACAAAAGAGACAAGGAGCTGATCTGTGATAATTGTCCCTTCCTTCTGCCCGTGTAGACACTCCCTGTGTGCCCCCTCACCACACAGGTTTTCCCTTCCACCTGCTCCTCCCTCCACAGCCACTAAGTCTCTCCCTGAAGTCATACATGCATTTGCCCAACATCCCTATCTAGATATTGCCTGCTGCATAGAACTGAGTGTCTAGTACTCAGCTGCCCTTCCAGATGCTTTGAGATGGCCAAGAGGGGCTCAAATCCTATACAACCCTCCCCTCTAAGGTCTGAGAGTAGAGCAGCTGACTTTTTTTCCACTGTAAGACTAACATTGTCTGTGTCCAAAGTGTTTAGCTTCATTTGACTTTTCTCAGAGGACAGAGACAGACAGCACCTGACCTCCGCAGGTGCTCTGCCCCAGCTGGCGCCTCCCTCTTCACTGTTTGCTTTCCCATCAGTCTGATTCTTGAGTAAAGTAGTCATTCCACATTCTCATTCACAGACACTGTCCTCTGTGCTGTGTTACAATGTTTCCTTATTCCACAGTCACATTCACAGACACACTCTTCTGTGCTGTGTTAACAATGTTTCCTTATTCCACCGGCACATTCACAGACACTCTCCTCTGTGCTGTGCTACAATGTTTCCTTAGCACTTAAACCAGAGAATCCCAAATAATCAGGACCACAGGTTCCCAGGCTTTCTCAGCACTATTTTTTAACCATCAATTTAGATCAGGAATCAGAAAATGTTAATAGGGTGTACAGAGAAAGTCGAGGGGCCTAGAAACCAGCAATGAATCACCGAGATGTGCCCTTACAGGTGTGGTGATTCACAAGTCAGATCGCAATTTATTTTTCTAGTCTCGTTTCTTGAAAAGCCAAATTTGAAAGGAAAGCTTGCTTTCCGGGGGAGTCAGATTCCACTTTTTCCAGTCTACATGTTAGGAACCACGCATGATGGAAACAGAACAACTCTAGGTGTGTTGTTCTCTGAGAAGACGTAGCTCGAGACACAGTGTGGGTGGAAAGGCTAACTCCCACACTGAGCAGAGCCTGCTCAAGATCCTGTTACTGTTTTGAATTCAACTGCAGTTCTCAGACATACTGGGACCCAACATCCAGGAAGGTAGGAAGCTCCCTACCCCTCTAAGGTGCTAACTCAGCGTCTGGCAGGAGAGAGATACCTTCCTCAGACAACGGAAACAGCTGCCCTCCCTCCACCCTGTTGCACAATTCTTCACCAAGAATGTGCTTCCACCCAGTTCTGGGAAACAAGTGTGCTCGTGGTTTGGAGCTCTGATTCTTTACTCTCCCGAGTTAGGGACCATGGGTGTGGCTGGGCTACAAGGTGAGGAATCCACTTGATGCAGCACATGGCTTCCCCCTTCCCTAGTCTGTGGCTATTTCAGTGTCTCCAACTGCTCCACTCCATGACAGCCAAGACTGATTTGCAAAGTCAGGAGAATTCCCTATACATTCCTTCAAGGAAACCCTTTGCCAACCCCTGGTACAGAGCTTGAGCCCTGGGGTCAGACAGAGCAGGTTCCCAGGACTCATACATGTACTCATATGCAAACCACTGAACCAACCATTCGTGCTACCTTTTACGCCCATAAACAAGACGGGAAATTGAGCCTATCTCACAGTGTTGTGAAGCTGAGATGAGATGAGAAAGCCCTTTCCCATGATGATCTTGGTATAGTATCTGGCACAGATGTTCTCAGTGTGGATGAGCTAGTATCACTATTAAAAGGAAGCGTGAAGAAGTGTGATGTGTAGAAATCCATGAGAAACTTCAGGAATTGGAGCACAGGTACAGTGTGTACATATGTGGGCACGGGGGTGTTTGGAGGACAGTGGGAGACATTGCAAGTTTGTGCCATATTTAGCGAGGACCTGGAAACCACATGTAGGAGAATGTCCCTGCACTCGCCAGAGATGTAGCTGACAGGACACCCACCCTACTACCTGCAGAAGCTATGTTGTGTGGTCAGAGAACATGGGTGTGGCACAACCCCAATAGGTTACAGTCCCTCCTTTGGAGCCAGGATATCTGCTCATCCTCTACTGGGTCTCTGACTCTGAATGTGCAGGGACATGCTGCCACTGACCAGCGCCACATCACTTTGTATTTTTTAGGGTGGTACCCTCAAATAAAATGTGTCCTTTAGTTGCTTCAGGAACCTTACTTTTTAGCCCCTGAGCCTGTCGAAGTTTGGTTTAACTCCAGCCTTATATCTGACCCCAGGTTTGGCATATGCTCCAAATAGCACTGGAAGTATAGAGGGTCATTTGATTTCCAGACACAGTCTTTCCTGTTGATAGATAGGGCATATTCTAACATAAAATCCCATTGGAGGGGTAAATGTTGAGTGTTTCCTGTAAACTGGCTGCATGATATCTTTATTGGAGAGTTAATTAGACTAAAGTAATTTTTGTTTAAAATATTCACATCAAATCTCCTTGGTCAACTGCTAGGGAGCTCTCTGAGAACCAGTTCCAGTGACCTTATCTGAGAGGGCTCACTGGCAATGATGAGGGCTTTAAGATTGAGAGGAGGCTCCAAGAGGAGAGGACACACATAGACATGTGCACACATGCACGTGTACATGCACACACATGCACATATAAAGATGTGCACTCCTGGAGCTCTGTTTCTGATTATTCTCAGCCCCACAAGCCCTCAAGGATAAGCTCACAGTTGCCTCTTTTGCCCTTCCTGCTCTCATTGTCTGACAGGACTGGGCTGTTTCTCCGTCTTCTAGACTCCAGTCCTTACTCCTTCCTTAAGGCAAACAAAGAAAGAAAGAACAAAAGCCAGGAGCTCACTATGTAGCCTTGGCTGATCTAGAGCTACATAAACCAGGCTGGCCTGGTTCTCTATGTAGACCAGGCTGGCCTTGAACTCACAATGCTGGGAATAAAGGCCTGTGCCAAAACACCTGACTTCACCCCCTCCCTGCTTTATTATCCACAGGGGGGTTCTAGGCAGTAGGGACTCCTGAATGGATAAAGGCTTGCCTAAGCTCTCCCTGGTGGCCCTGAGTCATGCCCCACAGTGTCACCCCAAGCAGTTCTGTTTCCCAGAGGAGCTGGGTGAGGACCTTTCATAATAAGATGAGAACAAAGGGTGATAGTTCAGGCAAATATGTGGGGGAGAAGCATCGGCATGAGTAACTCAATGGCAGATGCCTCCTCCCTGGCAAACCGCTGAAGCCAGCCTCTTTTCTGTGCTGGAAGAGAGTCCAGCCCGCAGCTGCCTCTGGCGGCCATGGAATGTAGAATGCCCTGTTCTTGGCCAGAGGGCAGCCTGCACTGTTCACTTTGTTCCCAGCATGAAGGTGAGTACAGGGCAGGTGTTGAAGCCTGGGCTCAGGGAAAGTCGCCTCAAGATGATTTGCCTTGTCTTTCAGCCTCCCTGGGTGGAGCCTGTCGATGATCATGGAAAGCTTAGGACTAAGCACATAATCCCACAAACCACGGGGCAGATGATGCTATTCCCAGGGAATCCCACAGCCGATCCTTCAGGAGTATCCAAGAGAAAGAAATAAATACACATGCAGCTGCAGGCACGTGTGAGAACAGCTCCAGCAGCTTCAGGGGTGGGATGAGCAGGTGGCTATTACATACCAAGCATATCAGGAAGTCACAACACCTGATACACACTAAACATCAGTCTCCTTGTAGTAGAAATCACACACACACACCATTTACACACACACACAGGGTAGGGGGAGATGGACAGACAGACACACACAAAGAGACACACAAGGAGACAGACAGACAGACACACAGACACAGACAGACTGACTGACTGACTGACACACACACAACACACACGGAGAGACAGACACACACACACAAAGATGACAGACACAGACACACATGCACGCGCACACACTTTTTTACAGAGAAAATCAAGCCAGGTTACATATCAAAAAACCTGAGTAGTTCTCATTACAACTAAAGAAGTCTCTGGCAGGTCAACTGAAGAGTCAAGACATCACTGCAGACATTTCCCACAGTGCTTCATTTGGTTCTGAACACACTGAACTGCCTCTGAACTGTGATCCCTAATCCCCAGATGTTACCTACTGTGGTTTTGAGACTGAGATGTGTCCTGGACCCATTCTTTACAAAGAAGAGAAATATTGTGACTTCCATTTTCACCACCCAAAGTAGCGTGTGACAAGAGGGGTCCAGGATATACTGAGGACACCTGTGTGCCTGCAGGACTGATAATTGCCCTGTGCCAAGAAGGGTACACATGCCTGTACAATCATAGAACTACCTCTGATCATTCTTTTATTGATTGATTTTGGCATCTGTTCATAGAAAACTTTGTTACAGGAGAAACATTTTGGAACTGCCTGGTTCTGTTTTTTTTTT
>NW_021609684.1:0-1130 GCF_004785775.1 Grammomys surdaster | reverse complement strand
GGGGAGCTGGCAGCTGTGTCAGTCTCCTGCGGAGTCACTTCTGGATCCTCTTCAATTTTCGGCTGATGGTAATGAACTTCAACCGTCTTCTTGATGGCAGCATCAACCTGGTTCCGTGGATGACAGGTCGCGGGTTTTGATCTCTGTCTCGCTTAATCTTGATGTCCTGCGCACATCCTCTCAATGAGGGTCCGTCCAGAGGGGTCCGTGCCTCGAGCCCCACGTCTGGGTGCCACTTGACCCGACTGGCAGGCCCTAGTTATTCGTGGGGGCGAGGAGGACTGCAACCTGCTATTCTTCAGAAGATATGGTACACTGCTTGAGTTATGGTCTCCTTGCTATTCTTCAGATGATATGGTACACTGCTTTGAGTCTATCTGCAGTTTCCAAGCAGGATCTTGCAGTTGCCAAGCTTCAGGGAACCTTGTGCAGCTGGGAAAAGGTAGGGGGTGAGGGTAAGGGCGAGGATCCTGACTTCTGGCCCATCTGGATTAGAACTTCTAATGGCAGGCATCACGGGTGATTCATTTTTGCCTGGAAAGAAAAAAGAAGGGGATTCTCAGGGATATTTCTCTTCCCTGGATGTAAATTATTATTCATCGTATTTATGGTTGGTCCTGGCTTTGTGAGTGTATCTATTTTTTTTTCATTAATATTTATGGTAGCCGGTTAGCTGTGCCTTCTGTGGTATTGGACAGGCATATCAGTCCTCGGCTCCATAAGGGAACTGGGTCTGGGGCATTCCCTTTACGGGTATGAGGGTCCTTCCCCATATCTGTGGCAAAGTTTTGTTGGTCTTGGTGGTGCCCGAGGTCACCAACATGGTCAGCAAGAGATTTGCCATGAGCTTCAGCTTAAGAGAGAGAAAAGTGAACAAGGCATGATGGAGAGTATTTCAGGGGGGCTCCTTCTGAGGGGGTACCGTTCCCCCTCTTTTATTTTTAAAGCCAATTTTTCAGAGTTCTTGTAAAATCAGGGCTGAAGCGCCAACAGTTGCTCCTTCTACACTCAGAGAGTCATGAAGACCTTATTTAAGGATATATAAATCTATATTTATAATCTTTTGTCAAAGGACTTTTATAGCACCACTGACAATTAATCAGACTATATGATATATCGATTGGAAATAG
>NW_021609683.1:0-1277 GCF_004785775.1 Grammomys surdaster | reverse complement strand
GGGGTAGGCTGGGTCTGACAGCAGATGCTTTCTACTGCCTTGGTCTGAGATGCTAGGGATGCCTCATCTGCACGTGGAGGGGCTTTGGGAACTGCTCCTACATAACTAATTGTCAGATCCTTTCCAAGAGGTGCCATGGTCACGTGACAGGGACCTGGTCTGGAACAGGAGAAATGCCTACTGTTGCCTGGTATGAGATGCCAGCGTTTCTGAACCCACTGAACCTTACCAAGTTTCCTGGCATGGTCTACAGTCCCACAACTATCTTACCAGATTCTTTCAATCCGCCAAGTGTTAAATGCTAAAAGCCAAATATCTACCAAACTCATCTCTCCTACATCTCTTTGGTATCACAGACTGTGTAAACTCCTCAGGAGCACACTTTGTAAGCACACTGGAGTTGCAGACTGTAAGAATACCATAACCTTTAGTGTTACCACCCAGGCCCTATATCCAAACATTTACAATGTCTCAAGTATCTACAGCACACAAGTCTACCACTGCCTACCTACTGGATGGTCTGAGACTTGTGCCCTGGTGTTTTGTTTTTTTCAAAACTAGGGTAGTACCCAATGAAGAACCCTTGCCAATTCCCATCATCCGGCTTATAGCAGCACCTCGAGATAAACATGGGTCCAGGGCATGCCCTTTCTAGCTGCCAGCATCACCAATGGCAAGGTGATTAATAGGAGAAAGAGGTGGTCTTTGCCTCTTCCTTGGGAAGAAATGATGCTTGTATGTTAATCAATTGGAAATAGTGAAAGAAAAGATCTGACAACTGCAGAGGGATCTCTAACAGCTTGATGCCTCTGGCCAGTGAATCACTGACTGTCCAGTATGGAAGTGGACATTATCTTTCTTAACCTCACTTCTCCTTTTCTTTATGCTACTAATTGCAAGCAACTTCTTGCCTCCATTTTTTCAAAAACAGATCCAAAAGATTTCCAATCAGGCTTTTAAGCAGTTCCCGTTATAAGACTACAGGCCCTAGCTACTGAGCCAAGGCCTGCACCACTCAATTATACCCTGGCAGCATTGATTAAACTGGACAGAGTTTTCTCATCTCAAGCCCTTTATACCACCATCTCAAGAGATCCTTCCTTTGTGTTTCTTGAGGCAAACAGGACCCTGCTCTCATAAGGCCTCAGAAGACAACCAAGGTGCACAGATCAGCATGCCTCGGCTCTCAGAGGAAGGAGGCCTCATACATCTGAGAAGATCAAGCCCAACGCCCTTATTCTCTACCTCTTCTCCGTCCTCCTCCTCTTGCTCCCATC
>NW_021609682.1:0-1917 GCF_004785775.1 Grammomys surdaster | reverse complement strand
GAAAATAGTAAATCAGTAATAAATGGACACGAATAATCAATAGTCATCAGTCAGAGTTCATAGTAAATCAGAAATATATAAAGGTGAAATATAATTAGTCATCAGTCATAGATAATAGTAAGTCAGAAATAAATGAACATGAATAATCAACATTCAGCATTCATGGATAAAAGTAAATCAGAAACAAATGAACTTGATTAATGTATAGTCATCAGTTAGAGTTCATGGGAAAGCAGAAATAAATAAAGCTGAATTATCAATAGTCATCAGTCATAGAAAATAGTAAGTCAGAAATAAATGAACATGAATTATCAACATTCAGCATTCGTGGTAATATTAAATCAGAAACAAATGAACTTGATTAATCAATAGTCATCAGTCAGATTTCATAGTAAATCAGAAATATATAAAGGCGAAATAACATTAGTCATCAGTCATAGATAATATTCAGAAATAAATGAACATGAATAATCAATATTCACGATTCGTAGATAATAGTAAATCAGAAACAAAAGAACTTGATTATTTAATAGTCATGACTCAGAGATCATAGTAAATCAGAAATATATAAAGGTGAAATATCATTAGTCATTAGTCATAGATACTAGTAATTCAGAAATAAATGAACATGAACAACCAATAGTCATATGTCATAGTTAATAGGATATTAGAAACATATAAATGTGAAATATCATTAGTCATCAGTCATAGATAATAGTAAGTCAGAAATAAATGAACATGAATAATCAATATTCACCATTCGTGGATAACAGTAAATCAGAAACAAACGAACTTGGTAAATCAATAGTCATCAGTCAGAGTTCATATTAAATCACCAATATATAAAGGTGAAATATCATTAGTCATCAATCATAGATAATAGTAAGTCAGAAATAAATGAACATGAATAATCAACATTCAGCAATCATGGATAATAGTAAATCAGAAAAAAAATGAACTTTATTAATCAATAGTCATGAGTTAGAGTTAATGCGAAAGCAGAAATAAATAAAAGTGAAATATCAATAGTCATCAGTTATAGATAATATTAAGTCAGAAATAAATGAACATGAATAATCAATAATAACAATTCGTGGATAATGGTTATTCATAAATAAATGAACATGAACAACCAAGAGTCATACGTCATAGTTAATAGGAAAACAGAAATTTATAAAGCTGAAATATCACTTGTCATCTGTCATAGGAAATAGTAAATCAGAAATAAATGGACATGAATGATCAATATTCAGCATTTTTGGATAACAGTAAATCAGGAACAAACGAACTTGATTAATCAATAGTCATCAGTCAGAGTTCATAGTAATTCAGATATATATAAAGGTGAAATATCATTCATTAATCAATAGTCATCAGTCATAGTTAATTGTAAACAAGAAAAAAATAAAGCTGCAATATCAATAGTCATCAGTCCTAGATAATAGTAATTCAGAAATAAATGAACATGAACAACCAATAGTCATTTGTGATAGTTAATAGGAAATCAGATATATATAAAGGTGAAATATCATTAGTCATCAGTCATAGATAATATTAATTCAGAAATAAATGGACATGAATAATCAATATTCACGATTCGTAGATAATAGTAATTCAGAAACAAATGAAATTGATCATTCAATAGTCATCACTCAGAGTTCATAGTAAATCAGAAATATATAAACTTGAAATATCATTAGTCATCAGTCATAGATAATAGTAATACAGAAATAAATGAACATGAACAACCAATAGTCATATGTCATAGTTAATAGGATATTAGAAATACATAAAGGTGAAATATCATTTGTCATCAGTCATAGATAATAGTACGTCAGAAATAAATGAACATGAAGAATCAATATTCTGCATTCCTGGATAACATTAAATCAGAAACAAACGAACTTGATTAATCAA
>NW_021609681.1:0-2795 GCF_004785775.1 Grammomys surdaster | reverse complement strand
TTTCTTTCTTTCTTTCTTTCTTTCTTTCTTTCTTTCTTTCTTTCTTTCTTTTCCCCATGTTGGGGGCTTGAACCTGGTGCCTCTAACATCCTGGGTGTACATTCTACCACTGACCTAGACTTCCAGCACTCCCAAGAAATTATTTACCAAATCCTGTTGTTTTCTGTTTACTTTCTTTAAAACAAATAACACTGAGTCTTCTTTGGATATTAACAGGGAGAGGAGTATTCTCACTTTATTTTAGATGGAACTGTCTAAGTATAGCAAGTGTGGCAAGCCTTTTTTAATACAGCTACACAGTTAGTCCTAGAATGTGCCTGTAACTCATGTACGAAGGAGCACAGAGATCTGGCCTGTGAGAGTTCACTAATGTCAGTCAGCTAGACTTTGTGATCATTTCCTGTGGGTCGAAGAGGAAGAGTTTTATAGAATGCTATCACCCGAGGCTGGGAATGGGCTTTCATACCATTAAATCCAGAAAGCATAAGAGGAAGGATGGAGAATGGGAAGACTTGAAGTACACAACCCTTTCATCGTGGAAAATCTGACCTGTGAAATGTGGAAGCTGAGGAGGTCTTTTTGTGTTGACTAGCCTGTGCATAGAATGATCTTCCTGTGCAAGTCATCATCGCCACCATCTTCATCACCGCCATTATTGTCATCATCCATCACCACCATCACCACCATCATCACTGTTACTACCACTGTTATCCTTATCATCATCATTATCAAAAGTGTTGTTCATGTTGTCATTGTCACCATCATCATCACCATCATCATCTTGGGGCAAAGCATTCAGCATGGTACATGCAAAGTAGTTAAACATCCATCAGAATCCCAGGGGGTGGGGGGAGTCTTATGAAGTATAGGTTGGTAGGCCTTTTTTTCCAGGGTTCTGATTAAGGGTCTGAGTGGGAGGGGGGAGTCTGCATTGTTTACTTGATATCCTAGCTAGTTCTGATGCTGGGATTGGGAGATGGACCGTGAGATAACAAACCTGTGAATCTCATCAGATACATCGACATACCTTCTTGTCACCTTTGGTCCTCTGTAAGAGGGGCTCATACACACATGTCTGGCTGATAGAATCACCATGGTGACTGAATCAGAGCAGGGCTTGGGAGATAAGTGGATACAGTGGTGGATACAGTGTTTGCTGTGCAAGCATGTTCAATCCTCAGAACCCACATAAAAGCTAGACCTGGTGGTGCACATCTGTAGTCTGAATTCCCATGGAGGAGTCTCTAGAAGCTCAGAAGCCAACTAGCCTGGTCCACTGTAGTGGGAAACAGTAAAAAGACTCTGCCTCAAACAGAGGGGAAGATGAGGGCTAACTCAGATACACTGTGGCCGGCATAGGTCCATATTCATACAAATATGCATAAACACCCAGAGATAGACAGAAATGATTGATAGATGGATGGATAGACAGACAGATAGACAGATACATACATACATACATACATACATACATATGATTAGATAGATAAATAGATAAACACATAAACACATAGATAGATAGATAGATAGATAGATAGATAGATAGATAGATAGATGATAGATAGATAGATTATATACATACATACATACATAAATAGATACATAGATAGATACATACACATATAGATACATGGATATATAAATAGATACATAGTTATATAAATAGGTAGATAAATACATAGATACATAGGTAGATACATAGATACATAAATAAATACATCAATAATAGATAGATAGATAGATAGATAGATAGATAGATAGATAGATAGGCCAATAGTTTGGGTATATGGCTCTGGCTCCAGAGGGATAAGAGTCCATCCTTCCGGTCCATCATGCTGAGGAGGAATGACAGCAGGCAGCAGGCAAGGCAGGAGAGGCAAAGAGCTGAGAGC
The DNA here is from genome assembly GCF_004785775.1 of Grammomys surdaster. Lineage (NCBI taxonomy): Eukaryota > Metazoa > Chordata > Mammalia > Rodentia > Muridae > Grammomys > Grammomys surdaster. The sequence goes on along the minus strand of NW_021609681.1, from coordinate 903 downwards.
TCACATCACAGCCACAAACATGAATCAGAGAGTGACCTAGAGGTGGGGCAAGGCTTTTAGTTTCCAAATAGATCCCCACAGTCATACCTCCTAGACAAGGCTGCACCACCCAGACCTCCCTAAACAGTACCATCAACTGAGGAGCAAGTGTTCAAATACCACAGACTGGAGTGGGGGCATGCCTCATTTAAACCACCGTAATATATAATATTCAATAAAGTAAAATAAAACCCTAAACTAGCCCCATCCCGTGCAAACACTTGCTGAGTAAAGGCACACAGACCCTGCAGAGTGAGTGCAAGCTTGCGCCATCTTCAAATCTCCCTCCTTCTCTTCCTTTCTATGGGAAGGCAGATGCGCTTCTGTAGCCTGCAGACTCAAGAGACCGAGCTCCCCAGGGAAGGGAACCCGTGGGTATAAGATGGCTTTGGGGGACAGCAGAGCTGTGTGAAAGGGGGGCTCCCTGGAGTGGGTGTGTCCAGTATTAGCCTGAGATTCAGTGCTTCTGTCTAGAACTGACAAGAACAGACAATGCAAGCGATAGTCAACTGGAGCCGCCTCGTGACTGTCATTTCCAAGCCGTTGGGTACAAGGGACAGAGGAAGAGGGCAGGGGTAGAAGTTGGTGGTGATCTGCTGCCCATGTCTCCTGCTGTAGGTGTTTGATGTGTCTAAAGTTATCGCTGGTAGACCATTTGTTGGGAAATATCATCACTGAAATAACTATGTTAAATTTTAAATTAAACTCTGCCCCAGTTCATGTTCTGCCGTGACACCGGAAACAGCTCCAACCCCAAAGATAACCACACCCCTAGCCAACCAGGTTTAGATCTGTCTGTCTGTCTGTCCATCCGTCTATCATCTAACTTCTCTCTCTCTCTCTCTCTCTCTCTCTCTCTCTCTC
>NW_021609680.1:0-3456 GCF_004785775.1 Grammomys surdaster | reverse complement strand
TCCCTCTTCTCTTCCATCCCCTCTCCACTTTTCCCCTCCTCTCCTCTGCCCTTCACTCCCCTTTTCTTCTCCCCTCCCCCTTTTCCTTCCCTTCTCTCCCCTTCCTTCTTCCTCCCTCCCCTCCCCGCCTCTCTCTTCTCCTCCCCTCTCCTCCTCTCATCCCCCATCCCTCCCTTCTGTCCAGCCTTATTCCTTTCATATCTATTCCCATCCTTTCTAGTTCCTACAGATAGAAAGTGTACCTCTGTGGAGAAGCTAGCTTCCAGATCTCCATGGTCAGACCACCACACTGCAGTAGCACCACACTGATGGCCACATTCTGTTCCAATGCCCTGAAACCACAGTGACTTAGGGAAGAAGGCTTAAATAAAACCCTAGCCGATGATCACACTCATGAAGTGGGGGACGAAATGGACTCTGTAAAGATTTCTGAGCAAAATCCCTGCCAGGATAGTTGAAAGTCAGTGGAAGGAAATAGTAGCTTAAACCCACAACAGGGGGAGGCCAGATTGCCCTTCGCCTCAGGCTCTTCTGGTCAGAGGACTGTGCCTGCCTGCTATACATACCGTCTCCCAGAACCTCTTTGTAGATCAGTCAGCCCTATGGTAGCGCAGCTTGTCTCTGTTCAATCTAAACCCTGAGCTTGTCTGAAATGTTACAAGAAAGGTGGGAATCAGAATGAGACACGGGCTGTAGGTGCCTTTGGCAGTACGTGTCTCTATTAAGTAGACTCAATTTAGTACTGGGTAAAGGGAAAGATGAAATTAGAATCGTGGTTGGCAGAAATAGTCTCCATCTGGCACTGTAATTACACACTGTCTTGACCCGAGCAATCTTTGCTGTTCCAAATGCTGTTTCCTTTGGAAAGCAAATTTTAAAAGACGCCGTAAACCACAGGTTAGGAAATACATGGTTCCAAATATCCACCACACCTTTTCGACAATGGAGTTGTTTCCTGCTTTTTTATTATGGCTCAGTCTTTTATAATTCAATGAACTCTCTAGTCACCCGGTGAATGTCACCTCTTTACAGAGGGATAAACAGAAGAGATCTCCGAGTCTATTTTTGCCAGTGACATCAGACACTATTTCGATGGGACTATGACTCAGTATCCTCCTTGGCGCCCTCACTCCTGAAGTTCTTTTAAGGGTGAGCCTGGGTTGCAGCCGGCATGCGGCATTTTCAGAGACTCATGAAGCTCTTTATATCAACCCTTGACTTCACCTTCGATGCCAACAGGAAATTGTATATGGCTCTAATCTCCCCAGTACAGCTCTGCCAGGAAGCCGGGTTCTGTGCGGTGTGATGGCGCCACCTACTGGTCACATGTATCCTCCTTTAGCCTACCTTGGTTTTATTTTTGATGTCCTGTTCCAGTATTCGATGTGTCTGTCCTCTAACTCCACAGAGACTTTGTTTTTAGCTTTTCTACCTCACAGCTGTAGCAAACTGGGCTGATAAGCAAACGAAATCACCACCTGATCCTCTGCTCTTTAGATTATAAAATCTTACTGCTGGCGATGAAGTCTTGGACAGACACCAGGTTGACGTGACGCGTCCTTGAACCCAAGCAGCCTAATGATCCGGGCCGGGCCTCCCTTCCCTTGCCTCAGCCCTGAGATTGTGCAAACCTTGACTAGACCCCAAACGCCTTTCCCACTCCCTCCAAGGGCTCCTTCACACCTAGACATCTACACAAATGGATTGCTTTTAAACAGAAAATGACACTGACTGTCACTAAACATAACAAGTGCCTTATGTACTGTACATTTCATTGGAGGCAGAAGCTGAAATTAGCCTGTCAGAATCTTACTTTTCCAGATGCCAGTGTGTCGTGTGGCAGAATTAGCTCAAGAGAATAAAGAGCAGGCTTGTCAGAGAGCTTCTCTTCTCAACTCGATTGCTTTGTGTGCCTGGTTTAATTCAAATGCTTTTTATGTTTGAAGGGGTAGGGGTAGGGGTATGTGTGAGCATGTGTGTGTGTGTGTGTGTGTGTGTGTGTATTACCCTTCCAAACTTCAAAATGGTCACTCGGGGAAAAGTTGGGACGAAATTCCCATTTTCTATAAGGTCCCAAATGCTTTTTCCCCGTTTCCCCGCAAATGAGAATTTATCAAAGGCTAAGCCTTAGTCCTTTGTAATAAAAAAAAAAAGTATGCCGGTGGAAAAAATATGTAAAATTCACATTGCTGCTGGAAAGATCAAAGCTTAAAGATGCTGACCAGAATGACTAATTTCCCATCAGCTCTTAGGCTTCAGAACACCAACGAGCTCTTCTCAGAAAGCAAGGTGTTAGAAACATGTGTCTGAGATGCTAAGTGTTGTTAGGGGTCTCTCTGATATGTTTCCCCTCCTCTAGCACAGGGCAGCTTATAATCTGACCCTTCAGAGAACAGCTTCAGTGCATACTACTCACACCAATGGCTGCTACAAATCTAACACTGCACAGATGGGCGTGTCTAGGGACAGATTGTGTGCTGGATTCCCACGTGTTACAAACTGAGATTGTTCCAAAATCAACTCTCAAGTTGAGTTAGTCTGCCAAGTGAAGAAATACCAGACAACAACAACAACAACAGGATTTGTTTGTGTTTGTATTTACACTCCTGGTTTTGGGAAAATGGTGGCTGGTCTTGGTCCTGTCCTCCCTCATTGCCTGTGTTGAGGAATAACACTAATGACAAATCCCCAGTAAACTCGCTTCCTTCCATGGGGCTTAGGTCTTAAAGGTCCCATCATCGGCCCATCAGATGTGGTCATCATCTGCCCATCAGATGCGGACCAGCCCTTTGGAGATGTATCTTGACGCCATAGGAAAAGCCTGCTTTGGACACTCTTTCAATAACAAAGAGACACGTGGCAAAGATAAAGCTGTCAGCACAAAAGGTGGTTGTAGTCTGTCTGGGCTGGGCGCTGGGTCAGGGAAGCAACTTAACAGAAGCCTACTTGGCGGGAGCCACGGTCCCGATTCTGCTGTTCCTCTCTTGCGGTGCCCCTTCCTCCTCTAGGGGGCGCTAGCAGCCCTCTGAGTTCAGAACTTTCAGATGGACCCGCCTCAGAGCCTGACTTCTGGAAATCATATAGGAAAAAAGGCACGATATCACAAAACTTCTGAAATAGCAATTTGTCTATATTGTGTGGATACATAGCCCATATTCTTTTGTGTATGTTTTTGACTACCTTTAATTCTGATATGCATTTTTACCAGCTGCAGAAGATGCACCTGCCCTTCAGAGACACTTGTTCATAATTTTGACAAGTTTCTGTGCACATGGACATCATGAATCCATGGGTATTCAAAGTCCTTCTTCCCTCTACCACTTCAAAATCCTGTCTTCCTATTCTTTCCACTTCCCTTTCCTAAGCAAAGCACAAACTAGCAAGTACTTAGTCACTGTAAATAAACTTGCATTTTCTAGATTGGTATATAAAGGAAGACATGCAGTATTGACATTC
>NW_021609679.1:0-2041 GCF_004785775.1 Grammomys surdaster | reverse complement strand
CTCTCTCTCTCCTCAGTTTCTGGACCTTCGAATTATATCGGTTCAGTGGCTTTACTCTCCCACCAATACCCAGCGTTTCATCTGCTGAAGTTTGACTTATTATTCATTTTGGCAGTTGTTCTACCTAACTCAGTTCCTCTTGATTTAACGATCCCTCCATGAAAGCTGCTCCAATGTTATTTCTCAAGTTTGCCTCTCTTTTTTTCCTCTAAGTCTCTGTCAGCCTCTTCTGTTCCTTGAAAGTTATTCGTACAGGTTCATCACAACACTCATCAGTTTTATTCGTATTTTCTGTGAGTCTGGAGAGAGGCTTGTTCTTTTGAGTTGAAGAAATTTGTGTAATTTATTTATAAAGGCTTTGCAGTTCTGAAAAATTTGATGTTTTTCTTAGAAAAATTTATCTTTTTGGATAGTTGTTTTATATCTCTATATCTATCTATCTATCTATCTATCTATCTATCTATCTATCTATCTATTTATCTTCTGAGATGCAGTCTCATTATATAGGCCAAGCTGCTCTGAAACTTTTAATTATTTTGTCTTGGATTCCCTAGTCCTGGGTACAAATCCATGCTTCCATACCTGGCTTAGATGGTCATTTTAAACCACAAAAAATAGGCTTCTGCTTGGGTCAACCCTGAGAAGGTGCCAATTAAATTTGAGTTTTTTTGTTTTTTTAAGCAACAAAGCTAGGCACACTGAGGAAAAACAAGGGTGCTGTTTACGACATCTAAGAGCAGGACAGCAGAGTTCAGAAGCCCCTCCCACCCCGGATCTAGCCTCCACCCTTTGGTACCATTCCCTGGGTAAGACTGTGCCATGCATCTTCTCAGAGCTGGCACTGGAAAGGAGAATAAAGTCATGGCTTGCTCATACAGATGAGCTGTGGGCTGGGAGATAAAGCCAGTCTCCTCTGCATTTGTACTCATGTGTGAAATGTGGGTGTCCAAACAAAAGAAGGGTTAATTTTTAGGAACAGATGTGGAAAACAAGAATGTCTGCTAAATTCCATCCATACAAATGAGTTTGTTTACTGTAATCTTGGAAAGCAAGTAATAGAAGTAAATCTGGCACTGGAATATACCACACAAGGAATATATGCTGGTCAAGGAGAATTAAATGGAGTGGAGACTGAGTAATAGTGAATTCTGGGTAGGGACGGGATCAGAAAGGATTCAGGTAAAGATCAAGTCTGGAAGCTATTCCTAGAGGGATGAGAGCAAACTTCAAGGGCTGGTTTGGCTGGTTGCCGATTTTGCCTTAGGTCATCACACTTCATTGTTTGTAAAGCTCATAAATAAACCAGCAGCCCTGGACACTTGAGCACAGATAGAAGCAGGTCAGAATCGCAAGCATTTCTTAAGATAATTAAGTCATCTGGGAAATCACCTCTCTGGATGTTTGTGGGGTCTTACTACAAAAAGGAAATACATAAAGAACAGGGGCAGCTGTGTGATTTGCAGGGCTCAGTGCAAAATGAAAGTTCAGGGCTTCTTGCTAAAAAGTTATTAACAGTTTGCAGATGTTGACAGCATTAACCACACACCCACGAAGCATTTTTTTTTTAAAGTGGGGAATATTGCTCCCTGTAGAATCTAAAAAGGCAAGTGGTTCCTGTACATCCCTCCAAAGCACCTCTCTCTATATCTTCACTGGGCAATAGCATTGTGACTGTGTGACACTGACTGGAGTGTGGTGTCTGTCAGGTCCCAAAGAAACCTAGGACTAACGTAGGTGCCTATCAGTATACCAAGCACATGCTCTCTCAGCATCACAAGTACCCGTTACAGAGTTCTGGTTCCTCTTTGCTCTTCTCACCACGACCCTGATCCTAAACCCCTTCAGCCCAGGGGATTACGTTCTCTCTGCTTCTCTTTCCTATATAACTTTCCTGCCACTTTGGCCATATGTTCTTTTTACTCCTCTCCTGTCTTGGTCCAGTTCTCTTCTCTCCTCTTCTCTCCTCTTCTCTCCTCTCCTCTCCTGGACACGCTACAGATCGCTGAACGAACAAAAAAAAACCACACAGGCAAGAACAAGA
>NW_021609678.1:0-1327 GCF_004785775.1 Grammomys surdaster | reverse complement strand
TATACTTCAACGGTGACAGTTTCTAAGTCACTGGCAATTTCTTAGCTTAAACTAACTTGATTCAGCTGTCTAAGTAAACTCTACTATTCTGGATTCTATTTCCATAGCAACATGCCCAAAACTTCCAAGTTCTATCAGTCGTTGGTGCTGGAACATGGCCCCTATTTCAATGACATTTATCCCAGCAACCTAGTCTCAATGATTTGCTCACTGCCTAAGTATTGCTCTCAAGGAACATGATCTGTAGACTAACCTTGAAGCCAGAGATCTGCTTGACTCACAGACTTGATTTGTGCATCACCTTGCTTGGAACTAATCTTTTCTTTACCTTTACCAAATAAAGAACACAATTCTTTTCTTTCTTTGTTTTTGGTTACCCTTGTTCTCAGAAATTACCTTGCCTCTCTCTCTTGGGATTAAAGTTGTATACTATCATGCATAAACACAAAGCTTTTCAGAGCCAGTATTCTCAAGATCTGTATCCAAAGTTACTGTAATACCACGGCATGATTTGGACCAAAACCCTCTGTTTTCTAGCCATGATATGGATCACTGATTTTACTCCCATTCATGGATTTTTGTTCACAACATATGTAGTCATGTTGACAACTGTCAGCAGACATCCCCGAAAATCTCTTGGCCATTTGAATCAGAATCATATCTTCTTTTGTCCAAATTAAAAAAAAAAACTGCAGCATTAAAAGGCCTATATAATATAAACCATCCCTTTCTCAACTGAAAATCTACAAAGAGAATCCCTAGCTGGGGAGGATGTTTCCCCCTAAACAATTCTCAGTTACTTCCATTTAGTATATCTGGATACATGATTTAACACCATTCTACTTCCTGATACCCTGTTGTGAACACTATATTTGAACCCCTCCATTTTGGGCTTTCAGTTTCCCATTTTACTCTACTTTTTGAAATGTTTCCTATAAGAGTGAACAACAGAACAAAGTCTAATCTAGGTCTCTTTGTGGCTCCCTTTATTAACGGTATTAATTTACATGTCTTTAAATTACCCTCCAGAAAACTCTGAAGACCAGTGCACAAGGAAGCCCTAATCTTCACCAAAATAGGAAAAGATATTTTCTAAGCCTCATATTAATACTCCTCTCGACTGAAATCTACAGTGCCAAGCCCCCTTATTTAAAATCACTCTTAGCACTACTCTCTTCCCTGCTGCTAATACTTCAGCATATTAAGCTCCATTTAAAGCATCCAAACTGCCAGAATCGAATTTCCTACAAACAAATACATGGACAGACCTATCACAATGATAACCCAGTCTCTGGTACCCATTTCCATGTTAGTTAATGATTCATCA
>NW_021609677.1:0-1038 GCF_004785775.1 Grammomys surdaster | reverse complement strand
AATATTATATAGTTAAGTCTACACTGCTTAGAACACAAAGCATCAAAGAAGGAGGCTATGAAGAGCTAAGAAAATACATAAACAAAACCAAAGAGCAGGAGAAACACTTACCAGCAGCTCCGTTCCAGTGACCTTTAACTGATTTTTTGAGGCAGACATTTCTATGCAAGGTGACCAAGTATGCAAAGCTGAGCCTATCGAGGGAAGGCCTCAGTGTCGATGGCCATTCAGTTCAATGAAGCCGAGCTGATGAGAACCAGTCGTGAAGTTGGCTGAAATAATTGGTGAGTCTGTGCCAGGCACAAATGAGGGCATATTCAAACGTTGGAACAGACGGTATTCTCTCTGGGTAAATTGGGAATGGGGACTGTGGTGCCTCAACCAACTTCAGAAGACACCAGCAAGTAAAACACAAGTCAATGTTTAAACGGGTGTACAATAAAAATAAACAATACAGTGTAGTATATGAGTGGGCTGAGGTCTGTCCCAAACACCTGACTTCCAGATCATTCATTCTCAGAATAACGGTTTTAAAGAAGTTAGCCAGCAACAGAAGCAGTGGGGAGCTGGAATACTTTAGACTGAGGATTGTTCATAGTACTCAGCTTTCCTGTGCGGGGCATTGGATTCCTAAGAAGCTGAGCCCAGCCTCCCCTTCTCTGCCATGCTCCAAGCCCAGTGAAGCTGGCTTTGGATTTCACCAGTAGAGGGCAAGAATGGGTGGGAAGGAAGGGAAGACAAACTTTCCACTCCCCTGGAGGCATGTTCATGAACATGTCAAAGCTCTGTTCAGATGGTTTTGCACACAGCCGAACACCATGTCCTAGTGATGCATTACAGACTTCTCCCAAGCGGCTTCTGCACTCCTTGCTAACGCCCTTTGTAAACAGTCCGGCATCGAACTCCTCTCCACTCACTTGACTTAATTTAGCACGTGTTTTTAGCTAGAATTCTGAAGAGTTGGAATTCAGAAATCATGTTTAGGATTGTTTGGCAATTAGTGTTAATTCAAAAACAATTGTTTGATAATAACATAAA
>NW_021609676.1:0-6816 GCF_004785775.1 Grammomys surdaster | reverse complement strand
TTGAATCTACTCTGTAGTCCAGGAAGGTCTTGACCTTACAGTGCTCTTGTTTCTGCCTCCCACGTGACTGGTATGGCAGGCTTGTGGCACCAGACCCAACTCTGTCCTTCTATTTCTCAGTTCATTCCAGGATTCTGGCCTGGTTTGTCACAGATGTATTCACCAGTGCTTAAATTCTCCTAATCTCTTACTTCTTTTATGATCTGTCAATTGGGACAGGGTATCTGGTACCTTTGAGTTAGAAATAAGATATGGTCTCTCTCCCAAGGAGCCTAAAATTAAATAGAATGAGAGAAAGTGGAAAAACGGAGAGATATACTGATCACTTTAATTTTGTTAAGCAAGCACTAAATAACAAATGTGCAAGTCAAGCCAGGAAACAATATTGAAATAAAGACACATCAGTTCTAAGGTATCCTGGGTTGTGTCCTTTTTGAGCAGGCATCTTTTCACGCTCACTGGGAATATCTTTCCCCCACCCCCTTATTTTATACCCAGCTAAATATCATCCTAAAACTTAAATCTTAGTACCCTAAGAAGTGGTCCATGGTCTCAATTCTCCTGTCCCATGTTGTTCTCTTCCCATGACACTGCATGCTAAGAGCATCAGGTACATTGTGAAAAAGGATTGGAGGGGGAGGCTTAAAGGGGACAACAGAACTTGAAGAAACAGTGCACATTTGATTGACAGGATCAGGGAATGTACGGTTGAGTCCAAACTAAGCAAACGGGCCAGTAAATGAATTAAACAAGAAAATGTTTTCACATTTATCCCATGGTTTTAATTTCAGCCCTATGTAATAATCATTTTTAAAATTATTTTTTCTATTTTTATTTTATGTGCATTGGTGTTCTGTCTGCATGTGAATCTCTATGAGAGTGTTACAGACAGTTGTGAGCTGCCATGTGTGTGCTGAGAGTTCAACCAGGGTCCTTTGGAAAAACAGCCAGTGCTTTTAACCACCAAACCATCTCTCCAGGCCTGTCTTGTGTAATTTTTTTTTTTTCCAAGACAACATGAGAATTTCCATGGTTTGTTGGTAAATGACAAAATGCACAAATTCTTCATATACAATGCCACAAACATGTGTATCATGTTTTAATCAACAGTGTCTTTTTTTTTTCTTGCCCAACTTTATTAGGGATGGAGAAAGCCCATAGAAAACACCTTCCAGATCCCTCAAGCTACAAACAGGCCCCTCAGCATTCCAGGTGGTCTAAAAAATTGTAGTCCTCTTAATGGCACTACTTTGAAATGAAAGTGTGCCCAAACCATGGGCTACTCCAAAGACTGGTTCACGAAACAAAAACAACAAAAGAAGAGGGAAAACGTCAAGAAATACTCATAATTAGTTCAAAGAAAAAACTATTCTCAAAAAACTATGTTTTTTTAAATTAGAAAATGGTATACTTTTTTTTCTCCTTTTGAATTTCACTATAGAATGTACTCTTCTAAGCTTCTAATACCTATACATCCAGGACAAATTCAAAAAAGCATTTTAAACAAGAAATCATATGAAAATGAACTAAAATGCCTATGGGATTATCTGAAAAGCAGTTCAAAGGCTTCATTCTGAGGCACAGTGTGTGCTTGCATGTATGTGTGTGTGTGTGTGTGTGCATGTTGACAATTTAATACATGTATACAGTATGCTTGATCTAGCCCTTTTCCTCTCCTCCAATTCCTCCTCACCCGCTACCAGCTACCATCACTATGTTTCCTTCCAGCTTCATCATGTGCCCACCCTTCTCTCTCTCTCTCTCTCTCTCTCTCTCTCTCTCTCTCTCTCTCTCTGTGTGTGTGTCTGTCTTCCCCCTCCCTACTCTGTGGATTCCATTTAGTGTTGCCAGTATGTGCATGGGTACAGTGTGTGTATGGGTATAGGACCATCAGTATGCCCAAGATCTAGCCAGACAAACCCCAGTATGGAGCCAGTGGGGGATGGGGGGTGCTGCTGATGCTGGAGGTGTCAGACTGCTCCACCACTAGACGAGGAGCCTCTGGCATGGTGACTGCTTTGAAGTATCACAAATTAAGTACACTGTACAGCTGGTTAAGGGTTAAAGAGGCCTGCTGGCCACCCCGTCCCCTTGAGAGCATTGCTATGAAATTTACCTTTTAATTTAATTGTCCTTAGACTGTTTTTTAAAATTTTAGTCCGGTGGCAGACAGTCTGAGTGAAAACTATCTTTGATGAAATGCATAATGTATCCTTACTACCCTAGAACAATGAGGCTGCATGGTAGTTCCTCCCAACAAGTCACTGTGCAGTGAACAGATGTTACTCTAGCCTGGAGACGTGGGTGGAACTGGACTGCTCAAGGAGAAACTGCTTTGCTAAGCTGGTACCTTCTCTATAGAGCATTACCTTGCCAGGGACAGGGGTAAGTGAGGTAATAATCTTTATGTGTGGGCATGTCAGTTCCTCATGTCAAGATTCTTAAAGTTGGGGACTTGTTTCAAGCCTTGCAATGATTCCTGCCATGGTCAGCAAGACTGGGAAGAGAGCAGACACAGTAGAGGCTAGATTTGTTTCTATCGGCTGTCCAACCTTTGGACACCTACCAGAGTCTTTTTGTAGCTCTGGATTGGAGGCTCTAAGGAAAGTGGAGTTCAGGAAGGGAAAGCAAAGTATGAGATCCATCAAAATGCACTGGATGCATGCAACCAAAGGGGAAGCAAAGAGTTAGGCAGGGGAGTCAGACGGAAAACTCACCTTGGCCATTCCATTCAAGCAAATTTAGGTGTCCAAAGGATGGACAGCCGATAGAAACGAATCTGGCCTCTACTGTGTCTGCTCTCTTCCCAGTCCTGCTGACCATGGCAGGAATCATTGCAAGGCTTGAAACAAGTCCCCGACTTTAAGTCTGCGCTTTCCATGGTAGGTCAGAATGTGTGTTTGGGGAGCAAATATGTCTCCCAAGGTGAGAGGGAACAGTTACAGAGGAAGAGTCTTAAGAACGAGCTTGATTTCCTTCTTAACAAACGGAATTATAGATTATTAAAGTTAACCAACAGTTAAAAGACCTCCACGCCTTTGCCTATTGCTAGCACTACACACAAAACTGTTCTTCCTTTCACCTACACCCTTTCGGCCCTCAGAGCTTCCTGGTGGAGAGGGCTGAGGGTGGTGGTAAAGATGGCACCTCTCCAGGTTGGGAGTGACAAGCAAGGTGTGGGGTACTTCTAGTGTGTTCATGCTCTGCTCTGCTAGTCTGTTTGGTCCAGCTCTTCTGCAAAGAGAAGGACACCAACTGGGACCTTGCAGTCCCTCGACTCAGCACAAAGCTTCTTTAGATTAGTGCCCAAACTAATTTTTATGACATGTCATTCCAGTAAGGGCACTGCTGTATTTCACAGATGGGCTTCCCCCAGATAGCCACTGTTGGTTGGCTGAGTTGGGATCTGGCTGGATTAGGGAAATTTAAGCTGACAGCTGGTCTTTTTGCATGAGAGCATAAAGCCCCTGTTGTTGGAGGAAGCAATGGGGGCTGGTCAGACCCCATGGCCAAGTAGGAGGGCTTGCTCTTAGCAGTGGCCAACATTTCCCAAGCTAAGATGACTTTTTAAGAAACAAAGATCGTTCAAGTACAGTTTCACTGTACATGGCCAAATGAACTCGGGCCTTGCCAAAGAGGCCAGAGCAGACAAGAAAACAGCCCAGGGGAGCATGGTGTGGGAACACAGGAAGAGCTTAAAGGAGCCCACCCTGAGGTGGGAATCCCAGATGGTCTTCAACAAGAAACTTGGCTTCCCTAGAGCAGTGTGAATCACCTCTAAGTCTCCTTGGGAAGACTGACTCCCCTTATCAGTACAAACTGAAAACAAGGATTTGGAAGGCTTATTTTCTGAAAGAAAGTGGATATCTAATAAAAGTGTGTGTGTGTGTGTGTGCACATGTGTAAGGCACACACTGACTGTCTAGTCAGTATGCTAAAAGCTTAATGTGCCTTAACTCATCCAATTCCACAACCCTTGGTAAAGGCATCGTCACTTCCCCATGTTTATGGAGAGGACACTGAAGCTTAGTGAGATCAGCTAACCCGCAAACTACACTGAAAGCCTAGCCAGCATGAATATCAGTGTTTTTCAAATTATAGGACATAATCCACTAATTACTGTAAATCCACTTACTGGTCACTGATAGGCTTAACTAGACTGGAGAAACCAGAGAGGTCTACACAGAGGAAGGATAAGGGCTGTTTTGTTTTGCTCTTAGTTCAGTACTGCAGATGTTGTACATCATGGTTTATAGTGTAAACTATAGTAGCCTGACATATCTCAAAACTAATTTGATCTGTTTTTTAATTTGGTGTGAAGGAAATTAGATTGCGTGTGTTCTCTGGTGTCTGGCTCCTTTCAGTCAGTGCTAATTTTTGAAAACCAATGTATGTATGTATGTTCGAGATACACATACCATGCGGCATGACTTCCTACTTTTTAAACAAGACTTCTGTGGATGACAGTGGGGCTGCTTCCATTCTTTTAGAAAACTACCGTGTACTCCATGCGCATTGTAGCATTTGCCTTCTGGCAAACATGCATATGTGTACACACGGGGTCTACACAGGCATAGAGTTGCTGGGTCATTGGGCATGGAGGAGTTCATTGTTAGCAGAAATTGTCACTTTTTTTCAAAGTAGTTAAATACTTCAAATACAGTGTAGTTTAAATGTGGTTTTTTTTCCTTTCTTTCTGTGAATCATGGTTGAAGAAGTTTAAAATATACTGACTTAGATGAAAAGGGTGTGCACTAGACACCCTCATCCTCAGCTCTTTCCAGCACCATCTACAACACTGAGCAAGACTGGGTTGATGGTGGGCCTGGGTAGAACGGTCATGGCTGACAAATCTCTAATGGGGTGTGCCTGGTTGGCATGGTGAGCTAGTTTCCGTGGAGGGTCCATGTCTAAAGTACCTTCCCTCCTAACATACATCTCATTCTTTATTCCCATTTGTCCTTTGTGCCCATTGACTCCTGGGTCCCCCAGTCACTGTCAGCTGCCTGCCCTCTGACATCCAGCTGGTTGATAAAACACTAAAAACCTAAAGCTATCTCCTTCCAGAGAAATCTCGGGTAGTAGGACAGTCAACTGATAGCCCCTTAAAAGTGACTGACTATGTCTTGAAGAAAAAGGTAACAAAACGCAAGAGAGGCCAGAAGGAGCCTCCAGCCACCCAAAATAGGACTGTCTACAGGAGAGGAAAACAGACAAGCAGAGAAAAATAGGTCAAATTCACGGTGCCTGTGGGGATCAGGAGTCCAGATGAGCTCTCTGCACTTTACCTGTAAGTGGCAATGAGGCCTCTTGGGTTGTGTTCAACAATCTCTCGTTGGCACAGAGCAATCCCATAATGCAAATCAAGCCCTTACTTGCTTATTGATGCTGATAACTGTGTAGCATGTTCTGAGTGGCCCAAAGACTGTTCAGTCAGGTCAGCCTCTCTATATCTCGATATTGACCCATAGGGAGGCCATGGAGCTTGAGAAGAAGGACACAGACGACAAGTGAGTTTGAACTTTGTGACCTTTGATAGATACTGTAATCTTCCCTTGTGTCCACCATCTTGAGAGCCCAGGCAGTCTATCCACACTAGCCCTCCTTAACATACATAAAGGTTCCAAATGGGCCAAGGGTCCCTTCTGTTCCAAGATCTTCCATCTATTCCAGGATCTGCAGCCTACATCCCTCCTCTACCACCAATCTGAACTTTAAATACCATGTAACTGCAGGGAAAGGGCATAAAGCAAAAAACATGGCTATCCAAACTGAGATATGTTGGAAACATAAATTATACAGAAAGCAAAGATTTGGTTTAACAATCTTTAAATGTAAAAATATTTCATCAATAATCTTATATTGATATATGCTGGAATGATAATTTTGGGTTATATTTTAGTTTCTTTTTGTAATGTTACCAGACAATTTTTTTGTGCCAAATGTATCTTGAATAACACAGGGATAATGCCATCTAAAGTTAGACCTCCCTGTGTTGAAATTCATTGTTCACTTGTGGGAAAAAGCTTAATTTCTTTGTGATTTGGTTTCCTCTGTAGTAAGCTAAACCAATAGTACTCATGTCCTTTCTGGATACTGCTGGAAATAGGTATGCTCATAGATGTAAAGCATCATCAGAAACTATGTCTATTATAAAATAAATGTTAGTATGATCTTATTAGCATTTCTGGTCCTCTGTAAGGGAAGAGACTCTATGGAGTATTTTCCGACCTGGTCTCCAGGGAAGTTAGGCATAGCAGGAAATCAATCATCTGTGCCTCTGAGATGCTTGCAGGATTAATGATGACAAGCCGGGAGTGCCTGCCTTTTGATACAGACATTGTACTGAGTCTGGATTTGGGCTGTCCTTTTATAATGAGCAAGACACATAAGTCTTTTCATAAAACTAGATTTTGTCCTATTCTCCTCAATATACAGAATGCTGGGGAAAAGTGTGCTATGTTGCCTATTAGGCTACGGATCACATACCCTATTCTTAGGTAAGGTGATTAGAGCCATTCTTGTTTAATTTAGCAAAACACTGAGCTCTGTTTTTAAAAGTCATGCTTAAAATGGAAGTAGATATACATATTAAGATTGAAATTGAAATCCATCTGGAACCTAAGAATATTTAATCTAAATCTTATATAATAATGGTTTGTTAGGGGTTTTTGTCCCCTAAACTGTTGGTTAGACCCTAGCTTTGGGCCACAATGGTGCCTGTTGTTCTCAACTCACTGAAAAACAAGTTCTGATCTTTTCTTTTTAAAGTATTCTGTTTCTAAATGCTTGTCAGAGAGAGAGAGAGAGGGAGAG
>NW_021609675.1:0-2714 GCF_004785775.1 Grammomys surdaster | reverse complement strand
ACACAGAATCTCATCCCTTGAGGGCTGACAGCAGGACACCCTTCAGTCTGAGGGCTACATGGTGGAGGAAGCACAGACCAGGCAGACAAAGACAGCTTGCAGGGCAGCCTTAGGAAGGGCTTAGAACAGGATTATCTTTTTTGTTTGTTTGTTTGTTTGTTGTTTTTGTTTTGATTTTTTCAAGACAGGGTTTCTCTGTGTCTTCCTGGCTGTCCTGGAACTCACTCTGTAGACCAGGATGGCCTCAAACTCAGAAATCCTCATGTCTCTGCCTCCCAAGTGCTGGGATTAAAGGTAGGAATTTCATTTTGTAAAAATTGCTCCCCCCAAAAAAAACCTAGATGAGGAGGGTAATTGATCCAAGTTTACTAAAACAATGACTGGGGAAAGGTGGGGAAAGCCAAGTCCCTTAGTTACCTCTGAGGCCCTCCACATACGAGGGGCGGATACAGCCAGTCCTGATCCACAATTTAATGGCTCTTGAGTTTGGTTCCTTCCTCAGTGGGTCAAGACTCCAGGGCAGGTGAGGTGGCACAGTAGGAATGAGGATTTGCAGCCAAGGCCTGTGACGGCTGACATTATGTTTTAAGTCTAAATTACTGTGCTTAAGCAATCTTTACAACAGCCCAGTGGTGGTGGCACACACCGTTAGTCCTAGTGCTCAGAAGGCAGAGGCAAGTGGATCTGTGAGTTCCAGGCCAGCCTGGTCTACAAAGCAAATTCCAGGACAGCCAAGGCTACAGAGAAACCCTGTTGTGGAAAAAAACAAAACAAACAAATTAAAAGAAAAAGAATTATTAAACAAAAATGCCTGTAACCTGTAAAGCCCCACTTCGTGAAGGACAGATAATTTCCTGGAATGCTAGGGGTTGTTCATGTTCAAGCTGGGTGCCCTGACTGCATAGGATGTGTGCATAATTCCATGAATGTAGGAAGTATTCCAGGACGTATGCTTGTCTCTGATTGGATGGAGGCCAGCTCTAGGTAGCCTTTTGAGTTTTGCTTTATAAGCACCTAATAAAATTGAGTGTCATATTCTGGGGGTGGGTCTCCCCTATGGACCTAGCCAGTATCCATGGTCCTGGCTATATAATAAGTATATAATAAAGCTTGCTTTAAACTTGTCTCAAAAGTTGTGGTAGTGGTCTTATTCTCACCCCATGGGATTAAACATGACTGACAATTTTCATTCAATCCTTGAGATTCTGTGTAGAAGTAGAGAAATGAATTCTGCAAATTGTCCTGACTTACACACACTTACATACACACACACACACACACACAGGACACACACACACACACACTAGCTTGTGCATATCCCACACACACAAAGAAATGTAATTAAAACAATAGAAAGAAGACTTGTTGGTGGGCCTCAGATGTAGCTTAGTTGGTAGAGCGCATGCCTAGAACAATCGAGTCCTTGGGTAACCCTGCACTAGAGAAGTGATGGTGCATGCTTGTGACTCCAGTTCTCAGAAGGTAGAGGTAAGAGAACCAGAAACTCAAGGCCATTTCAGCTACTTGGAGGGTTTCAGATGGGCTTGAGTTAAACAAGATCCTGCCTCAAAATCAAAACAAAGAAATAATAGGGCTCCAACGATCACCCAGTATTCAAGAGTACTTGTTGTTCTTCCAGAGGTTTATGTGTGGTGCCTGTGGAGGCCAGCAGAGGGCAATAAATCCCTTGAAACTACAGTTATAGATGTGAATCTCCAAGTGGGTGCCAATGCTCTTTACTCTCCCCAGCTTGTAGCCCCCTGTCCTCTCCCACTACCGACTCCCCTTTTAAAGCAGGGTTTCATTGTGTAGCTCAGGCCCTTCAGATTGATAAAGTGAAAAGTGGCTATAGAGGAAATTTATTTGTCTAAAGATACCCCAAACAAGGATGTGAAAAATAACAAGACCCATGCTTACTTAGGACTAGGGTGTTTGTAACATGAGCTTTTCCACGTTAACTCCTCTCTCACTCCTAAATCTAACCAGCAGGCCTCAGGAAAAGACCTTACAGCTTTTACAAAGGGAAAGCTTGAAGTGAACCACTTACACATTTTTACTTGACCTTTAAACCTAAAATTTAAATTTTGCTTCCTCTCCTTTGTCTAAGATTTCATGCATAAGAGTGTTTTCCCAGTATGTATCTCTTGTACACCATGTGTGGCACTTGGTGCCTATTGATGTCAGAATACGAGGGGCATCAGATCTCCTGGAAGTGATCTGATGGGAGCCTTCATGTGGGTGCTGGGAACTGAACTGCAGTCCTCTGAAAAGCAGCCAGGGCTCTTAATCACTGAGTTATCACTCCGGACCATTTGCCTAATCTTTAAACCTTGTCACAGATTGCATCCTGTAGGGAGAAAGTGAAGAGTCAGTGTGTTAGGTTCTGAGGCACCATAAAGAAACAGGAGGCAGAATGAAACTAGTCTGACCTTGACAACCGTTCCTTAGAACACACATAGAGGGGAAGCCTCTGGCTCAGGAAAATGGAGGAGTCCACAGGGAAAAAAGCTAGACCACACTTGAAGAAGTTGACGCAACTACAGTGCCACACTGGAGTCTGAGGTTTCTCTTTCCTAGAGTTGTTTGCTTCAGGCAAGACATTATTTTGAGAGATAATCTCTCTGCAAACATTCTTCTCTGGCTAAGTTCAGCAGAGTGAGATATAACCTCACATGAATCCTGTTTTTACACAAAAATCATGAGATACTCTATTA
>NW_021609674.1:0-1970 GCF_004785775.1 Grammomys surdaster | reverse complement strand
AAATCCTTGATAACATTAAACAAGGGACCTTTTAATGTTACACTCTGCCCTGTAGATGATCTGGCCAGTCCTGGTCTTATTTTTCTTGTTTATTCTCTACTTCAAACCTAGGAACTGGATTTCAGTATTATTGCTAGCCACAGCTTGTAGGAAAGTGAGAGTTGAGGAAGTTCAATGCCAATTCGAGGCCACACGACAGAGGAGCTAGAATAGCGTTAGGTTTATGCCAACCACTGATGGCAACACCAACCCACTGCACTGATGGCAAAGCCAACCCACTGCACTGATGACAATTCCAACCCACTACACTGATGGGAAAGCCAACCCACTGCATTGATGACAATGCCAACCCACTGCACTGATGTCGCTATCTATCCACCACATTGGGTCATATGCAAATCCTAGGTCATCTGGGGTTCATCTCATCCTAGTAGGAGTATGTCCTACTAGGCAAACAAGACAGAAAGGACTTGTTTACAGCCGGGCAAGATGACAAGCTTTGAGGTACTTATACTTGAAAACATACTTGTAGTTTTATTTAAATAACTGAAGGAACCAGTGAGGGAAGGGGGAGGGGGAACCTAGCCTGAGACCTGATCCCAAAGCAGCCCAAGGCCCCTATTTATAGCACTGTGGCCTATTTCAGCCTGCTGAGTAGCCAGACATTGCCCCAAGAAGGAGGCCTGAATGGGGACCATGGCAACAGGGTGCCTTCTTTCTGGGGCATCAGAGTCCTGCTGGGCACAGGCAGAAGTTTCTATCCTGATCAAAAGAATGTTTTGAAAAATAACAGGGTTTTTCAGGCAGGAAAAAAAAATCCAACAAAAAACAAAAGAACAGAAACCAAGTACTCAAAAAATACCACCAAGAAACAAACAACCGGGAATATATTCTTATAGGAGTAAATTCGTGGTCACAGCTTTCAAAAAAGCTACACCCTCACAGCTAACAGGAGAGGGGTGGGGTGAGAGGTGGGGATGGTAGGAGCACAATTGTTGGTCTTATTTTTCAGGAATGGAAAGGAAAACCAAATAATTGAAATAGTGAGAAGGCTGGCAAGCCAAGAAGCAAACCTCTTTACCCAAGCTGTTCCTTCTGTGTTAAGAAGCAGATATTTTTGTGCTGGGAACGATAATGTTGTCCTCTAATCCCAGTGTTTGGGAGGCATGGAAACAAGGTCCACAAGTTCAAGGACAGCTTGACTACATACTGAGCATAGTCTCAAAAAATAAAACTGCATAGCTGGAGGGAGGGGCTCCCTAAAGATCTATAGGCAGTCAATCGTTGCTGAGGAGGGAGAGACATTTTCTTCAGTAGTGTGGCCTCTGGTAGGTAAGGTATCTATATTCCTGTAAGCAGCCCTTATGAAACTCATGGGATCACATGAGGTGGTTGGGGAGGGAAAAGTCTAAGGGGTTGAGGTGGGAAGAGAAGAGGAATCAGGTGGGAGGGGACAAGAGTGTCATGGGTCATAATTGGGAGCAAAATACTTTATAGACATGTATTAAAATGTCATGGCGACAGCCATTATATACATAACCATAATTATGTAACAAAACCCCACAGAGGTCCCTTTGGATTCAGGAGGTCTGGAGTGGTGCTTGAGGCTCCCTGCGTTTCGACCAGCCCCAGGTGAGGACACCACTGGCATAGACGACAAGCTGATACCAAGAACACATCACCACACGGTTCTCCTTTTCTCCCACAGAAATAATAGTGAGCACTATGAGATGGTTGCTGCTGCCGCTGTTGTTCCTGCTGCTGCTGTTGTTACATGTTTTTCAAGACAGGGTTTCTCTGTGTAGCCCTGGCTGGCATGGAACTCACTCTGTAGACCAGGCTGGCCTCAAATTCAAGAGATCTGCTTGCCTCCTGAGTGCTGGGATTACGACTGCCAAGGCTTCAAGATTAGGTTATAAAAGATATTTCTGTGGGACTATAAGGGTCACATATACCCTCTGTGGTATAAT
>NW_021609673.1:0-4814 GCF_004785775.1 Grammomys surdaster | reverse complement strand
ATGATTTAAATTATTGACATGGTCTGCCCCTAGATCATTGGCAGGGTTGCAGTTGTGTCTCATGTGCCTCAGTAGGTAGCAGAGAAGAGAGAGGCTATGTGTAAGCTCAGTGTTGTGCTCTGAGAACATCTAAACAATGAAGAGTATAACACAGGACTGAAGGAACTGAAAGGGTTCCCAACCCCATAGGAAGAACAAGAATATTAATCAACCAGGACACCCACCCCCACACACACACAGAGCTCGCAGGGTCTAAAGCACCAACAAAAAAGGACTTATGGAAGGACTCATGACTCCAGCCTCATATGTAGCAGAAGATGCTCTTGTGGGATATCAATAGGATTGGCCTTTGGTCCTTTGAAGGCTCCATGCCCCAGTGTAGGGGAGTGGCAGGAAGGGTAGGATGGTGTGGGTGAGAAGTTGGGAAAACCCTCATGGAAGCAGGGGAAGGACAGATAGTATATGGGGACTTTGCAGTGGGTGGGAAAACTGGAATGGGGATAATATTTGAAATGTAAAAAATGAAATTATCTAAGAGTGAAAAAATGATCTAAAGCACCCTGTAAAAAGCAATCCTGAAATGACCTTGTTCTGTGTAGGGCTAGATTGGAATCAGTGGTGGGAAGCAAGCTGGAGACAAGAAACCCTGCCTGTTACAATGGATTGTGGTTAGAAATGAGCCTTAGACAGAAATCTTCTGAATGGGGCAACATAGGTAGGTGCAGGCAAGGAGAAATCGGGAGACAACCATCAGTCCTGAGCCAGGCAGCCCAGACAGAGTTCTAGCCTGAGATGCTCATCAGTCTAGCTGAAGGTCCAGCAACAACCGCAAGGGGGCCCCAGCTGAAGAGGAGGACCAGAGAGCTGACACTATTACTGTGGCTATAGAGTGCTCACAAAAAGGGGTCTATCATGCCTGCCCTCTGAAAGACCAAACAAGCACCCAGAAGTCTCAGCTGCAGATATTTACACTAAAACAGTGACCAGAAGCTGCTGAACCTTGTAGTTGACTTACTGAAAAGCTGGAAGAAGCTGAGGAGTAGGGTAACTTTGAAGGAGGACCAGCATTGTCAAATAAGCTGGACCCCAGAGATCTTTCAGACACTCGACCAACAAGCTGATGTGAGGCCCCCAACACATATACAGAAATTAGACTGCCATGTCTTGATTCAGTCAGAGAAGGGGCACCTAACCCTCAAAGGACTCCAAAGAATGGGGAGGATTGGTGGAGTTGGAGTTTAGGAGGGACGTTGGGGACCTTTTCGGGGAGACAGGTGGGGAGCAGAACAGTATGTTAAACCATCAGAGGGTGACCATGGAGAGGGGTAAGAAATGGAGTGTAAAAGAAAGTTTAAATAAAATTAAGAAAAAAGTGTCAAGAGTTAGAGATCAACATGGCTGTCACTGTTTCCCTCCAGGCTTCAGTCACCTCCATAAGATACTCCTGTAGAACAGGAGGCACAGTGACTCTAAAAGAGGCCAAGGGACACCTCGGGAACTAGGCTCTCTGAATTAACTAAGCAATGGCCATAGGAGCTCATCCAGACTGAAACTCAAGTACATGGCCAACATGGGCCTATCCGAGGTCTTCTGCATCTTTGTTTTACCTATTAGCTTAACATTTTTATGGGACACTGAACAAGAGTGTCACTGACTCTTGTGCCTGATCTAGAAACCCTTTATCTCCTGTTGGGTTAGTGTGTTCAACTTCAGTATCATACATTTTTCTTCATCTTACTATATCTTATTTTGTCACCTTTGAAATAAAATATATTTAAGAAGACCAAATAAGATGCAGTGATCTCCTGCAGTCAGAGATTGTCTGAATTAATACTTTGAAATGACTATAAAATTCAAAGTCAGGGAAAGACCGTTTGGGATCTGGAGTTTTAAGGTTGAGATATTTTCGGGCCCACAAAAAGAAGGATCTGCTGCCATGGAAGCCAAGCCCGCTCCAGCTCTTCTTTGCTGTCTCCAGCCCGGCCTGGTCATGCTGCCTTTTCTTGCTGTCTCCCTTCTTGGACGTCCCCACGTGTTTTGCACTGTGCACTGGGGCTGCTGCGGTGAGCCCAAGGGCGGCTGCTTGGGCAGGGCGGGCGGCTGACAGAGTCCTGAGGTTAGCATTATACTTTTCCAGTGGAGCCCATGACTTCTGATTAGGAAGCTAAAGTTTTGGCTGAACCGCAGGCACAGTGAGTCCAGGAGGGCAAGGACAGCTCTCATCTGATGGATGGTCCTATATCACAAGCCACTTCTCAAACAAGTTCCCTCCCAGCTTTGACTCAGGTCCCAACAACTAAGGTTTCAGAGCTAAACCCTAATGCAAATGTATGGGGGACTCATATGTTCCATTTGGAAGCAAGTATTGAGGCTGTTGGTGTGAATCCTGCCTGGGAAGAGGCTCCTGGTCATCCTACAGACTGCGGGCAGCAGGGATTGGATGCCAATGGTGATGGTGACAAAAGTTGTGAGAATGCATTGCTCCAGGATGCACAGGAGGCAGAGCAGACAGACATGAGCACTCTGGTTCCTGACCATTCAGAATATGAACCGCTGGCGGAGAACGATACAGGAGGACATGAGTCTCAACCAGAAAGCCAGGAAGTCCCTCGGAATGAGGATAATATTTGAAATGTAAATTAAGAAAGTATCTAAGAGGGAAAAAAGATACTAAAGCACCCTGTAAAAACCAATCCTGAAATGACCTTGTTCTGTGTAGGGCTAGATTGGAATCAGTGGTGGGCAGCAAGCTGCAGACAAGAAACCCTGCCTGTTACAATGGATTGTGGTTAGAAATGAGCTTTAGACAGAAATCTTCTGAATGGGGCAACATAGGCAGGTGCAGGAAAGGAGAAATCGGGAGACAACCATCAGCCCAGGGCCAGGCAGCCCAGACAGAGTTCTAGCCTGAGATGCTCATCAGTCTGGCTGAAGGTCCAGCAACAACCGCAAGGGGGCCCCAGCTGAAGAGGAGGACCAGAGAGCTGACACTATTACTGTGGCTATAGAGTGCTCACAAAAAGGGGTCTATCATGACTGCCCTCTAAAAGACCAGACAAGAACCCAGAAGTCTCAGTTGCAGATATTTACACTCAACCAGTGACCAGAAGATGCTGACCCCTATAGTTGACTTAGTGAAAAGCTGGAAGAAGCTGAGGAGTAGTGTAAACTTGTATGAGGACCAGCAGTCGCAAATATCCTGGACCCCAGGGATCTCTGAGACATTGGACCACCAATTGGCCAGTATAAACATGCTGATGTGAGGACTCCAACACATATACAGAAAGTGGACTGCCAGGTCTGGATTCAGTCAGAGAAGGTGCACCAAACCCTCAAAGGACTCCAAAGAATGGGGAGGATTGGTGGAGTTGTGGTTTAGGACGGACGTTGGGGACCTTTTCGGGGAGAAAGATGGGGAGCAGAACAGTATGTTAATCCATCAGAGGGTGAACATGGAGAGGGATAAAATATGGAGTGTAAAAGAAAGGTGAAATAAAATTAAGAAAAAACTGTCAAGAGTTAGAGATCAACTTTTTATTCATATGAAATCAATTTTACAAAACAAGTTTTAATATGAAGGTTAATATAAACTGTGAAAATAATTAGCAAAATCAAAATCAATAACAAGAACATGTAATAATATCTCAATAACATAAGAAAAACCAAAACCATGCAAAAGAATATTTCAATGGAACTCTAACAGAAAAAAATTGTGAAGTGACATTCCCTTACTTCACATTGAGCAGCACAGGCTACGGACAGTTTCTCCTCTTGAGCTCTTGCTGATACTGCAGTCACCTCAGTTCTTTCTCAAGGGGTCACACAGGAAAGAGAAAAAGACCCTGAATCAGCCTGGATTTCTCACTGGCTACATAGTTTGGGCCCATTCTCACTGTGGAAATCATCTATGAGGAAGGAGATTCATCCAAAGAAGTCTGTGGCTGTTGAGGAGGGAGCTCAGCAGGGGGCTCCTGATGTGGCAACTCATTCTGCAGGAGGCTCTTCTGCTGGGATGTGGCCAATTGTAGCTCACTTGCAGCTTCTGAGACCTGGGAGAGGAACGCAGTTATTAAGACACATGCATGTCAGATGTCAGCTGCTGCCTCCCACCACCTCAACTAGACTTCAACATTGATCTTTTAACTGAAACCCTTGCTGCTAAATCTGCAAGCAGGGCAAAATATCAAGCAAAGCTCACAAACACATGGGCTGACAAGCTGCTACTCAGACTTCTATCAGTGCAAACCAAGACCTGGCCAATGGGAAGAGACCTCATTGGGCTGCAGGAGAAAGGAGAAGGCCACATGCCACCCAGACCACTGACAGTGAGAAGCACTCATTTCATATTTGCATTTGGCTTTACACCCTGCAAGTGATGCCTACCTGGGAGGTCACATGACCCCTGCACAACTCCTGTCACAAGACATAGAACTTTATCAAAGCTCTGCTTAGCAACCCTCCTATCATGAGGACATGAAAGAGTGTGACCTGTCATTCATCTGTTACCCTTTCTAGACTGCAGCTTCAAGCAGTGTCGCAAGGTACACTTGCCAATAATTCAGTGTCTCCCAAGAGTTGAAGTTTCCAGAATACTTATGCATAGACAGAGTAATGAACATCTATATTCCATGAAGTGGGTGGCTGGTTGGGAGTGTGGATTTAAAAGATGGTGGGTGAATGCAAAGATGAATCCAATAGGCAAATGATAACAGACATTGTTAGTCTGAATAAGCTGCTTCTCCCTACCTGATATTGCTCTTTCTGGAAGTTGCTGGTCTTCTCCTGTTCATCTTCAACAGTCAGGTTCATCTCAG
>NW_021609672.1:0-21076 GCF_004785775.1 Grammomys surdaster | reverse complement strand
AGATCAGTAACAAGGATCTCACCAGTCAATCTCCCATCAGGTCCAAAATGAGAGACCAAGCCTAGGGGTGCTAGGCACAAGCAAGATTGGGGCATTAACATACAGGTCAGCATCTTTAATTTTTTAGAAACTGTATGGCATAATTTGCAGGAACCAAACAAGGGGGCAAAACCATCTGACAACTATGATGCATAGGCTAACTTTTTTTCCCTCTTTAAGGTGTATTAGTTATCTATATGTAGCTAAACCCTGCTGTTGTACCTTGACTGGCTGTCGATAAGCCTCTTTAAATACAAATAAATATAAAATGATTGAAAGATCCACCTCAGGGATTGTGTCTTATCTTCTAAATTAAACAACAAACATTTTCATATCTTTAGCTCTGTTGAATTAAAATACTCACAGCAGGGGTTTTTAAATATTGATAAACCTTTACAAAAGAGAGAGAGAGAGAGAGAGAGAGAGAGAGAGAACATGGCTGGCCAGTATTTTTACAATATGGAAGTGGAATAACTATTTAGGTAATGTGAATTTGTTTCCTGACATATTAAGTAAAAAATAAAAAATAAAGAAGAAGAAGAAAAGAAGAAGAAAAGAGGACCATAGAGAAGCCATCTGACAAGTGTTACCACTTGATGCCGGGAAAGGCCTATGTGCTGTTCTCACTACGTGCAATTAGTGATAAACTGTGATCCAGGCTCATCTCAAATTCACTGTGTCCTGCCTGAAGATATTCTTAAATGTTTTTCTTTCTGCTCCAACTCCTGGGTGCTAGGGTTATAAGCATGGGCACTAAGTCTAATTGTACAGTACTTGTGAATCAGACCAGGTCTTTGCCCACATTAAACAAAAACTCTACAGATTATCTTACCTATCAATATGTTTTCTAAATTAAATAAGAGTGCAAGAGAAAAGACTTCCCTGAGGAGCAGTGCACATGATAAAAACTATACTGGCAAGGTGGATAACAATTAGCACTTATATGGAACATAACAATGAATGTCTTTGCACCACATGCATACAATTCCTACAGAGGCCAGAAGCAGGCATCAGATTCTCAAGAATTTGAGTTAAAGAGGCTTGTAGCTGTCATGTGTATCCTCTGACACTGCAATAAATTTTCTTAATGGAGAATACATCTTTCCTGCCAATACTACACTTGACTTTTGTCCTTCCAACCAAGTTTGATCACTCCCAATCAAAGAGAAAATTCTGCAAACCTGTAGTGACAGATACATGAGTTAGGCATGTCAATTGTCTTACACTGCCACACATTCACGGAAGACTCCTGTGAGTTCAGGATCCAGCCTCAGGATCACTGATCATCAGTTTGCAACAGATTTGTCACCGCATCTAGGATAACAATGCATATTAGACACATCAGATGACATATACAGTTGAGAAGACCCTCCTGGTTGTGAAGGTGGGTAAAAGAATGGTGAGCATCCGGATAAACAATGTTGGAAGAAATTTTACTACTAGCTAGAGTGCCTAGAGCCTGTCTCAGGGTTTATGTGCATCTGGTGGAGAGTGAGTCTCTGTAAGGCTAAGAATGGAGAGGGTTAATAAGTACTGCTCTTTAGCTGTTGGAGATCTCACAGCATACTGAAGAAGTGTTTCTTCCAGTGCTTTATTCTTATGAAGATCCCTAGAAAGAATCTGATTTCTGAGACTGACAGTGAATCAGTGAGTCAATGTGTGGGACAAGAAACCTTACGAGTGTCAAGACTGGTGCTGTAAAATCAAGGATTACAAGAATCTCCTGTCACTTGATCTTCATGTGAGTAGGGGTGCCAGGTCTTGGCCTACAAAAGCTAAGACATCTGGTTTTCCATTTCTCACTTAATCTTGAATCTCTCTATCTGAGGTCCTCATATAATTGTATTATTTGTGTTACAGTTGTGATATTTTACACTTTTACTATTGACTTTCTTTTCCAATAGCTGTAACAGCCCAGCATCAAAGCATCACCTGAACAAAAGGTTAAGGGAAGGTGGCCATTTTGAATTTGTATCTGAGCTGAGATGGTTTTGAGGCCCAAACTCCTCTAAAAGTCTTCAGTACTTGTCTAGTATATTAGTCAGGGTTCTACAGAATACCAAACTAACAGAAGAAATTTCTCTTTATTTAAAGGGTATTGTTTAGAATGATTTAGAGGCTGTGATGGTCTAGCCAATTCAACCACAACTAGCTATAAAGGCAAAGTGCAAGGATCTAGTAGTTGCTCAGTCCAGAAGGCTTGATGTCTCAGCTTAAGTTTAGAATAAGCTGGAATTCAAAATAAGGTGGCCCTAATGTCACTGAAGGAATGGACTAGCTATCAAGGTGAGAGCAAGCAGCTAAATAGCAAATGCCTCCTCCATCTATGTCATTATATAGGCTTGCAGTACAAGTCATGACTCAGATTAGAGCTGGGACTTTTCAACTCAAACATCTGGATTAAAGCTGTGTCTTCCAGTATCAAGATTCAGATTAAAGTCACTTTTAGAGTTTTAGTTAATTCCAGATGTAATAGAATTAACAATCAAGGCAGCAATCTCAACTCTACCCCATGTTAACTTCACACACAATCATATCTTCTTATGTCATGGTTAATTTCCAAATTGAAAAAAAAATATCATAATAATGCCTAAATGTTACTATTCCAGCAAAAAGGAAAACCATTATGTATTGGACCAAGTCATAATTATGCCTAAAATGATCGAACTATCCCTTGTACAAGCACAGACACATAAAAATGTCATAATGCATCATGGGAATATTTTTCAGTGTAGCAACTTCAAGTATGATAACCATTGATATTCTCTTAATTAAATTCCTTAAATTGAGGAAAGAAAACACAACTGTCTGTAGAAATACAACATTAACAAAATATGACTGAAACACATCACTTATAATCCTCATTTCTGCAATGAGTCATGTGGCCTTTGTTTATATTTATAATGACCTTCCCCTACTACCCATTCTGTATTTTCCCCAATCTTGGTAATAACCTCAGCAGATCTGGAACTTTTCCTGGAGGATTCATACCTTCATTTCAGATGGATCTGTGCCCTTTGTCATCCTGTCTGGATAAGGATGTTGTAGGTTCCCATTGTTTTTAATTACAAGACATTGGATTATCAAGAGATAACATAAAACACTAGTTCTCAACCTGTGAGTCACAACCCCTGTGGGAACCTAAAAACCTTTTCTCAAGTGTTGCCTAAGACCAACTCCAAATCAAATATTCATATTATAATTCATCACAGCTGCAATATTACAATTAAGAAGCAGCAATATAATTCATTTTATGCTTTGGGTGTTTCCATAATATAAGGAACTGTATTCAAGGGTCCCAACATTAGTAAGGTTGAGAACCACCACAAGAGATTCTGCAGTCTGGACATAAGCCTTTGTAACTCCATTTGGAGAAGCAATTTAATTTCCCAATGGCGACTAATCAGTTTTTCTAACATTGTTATTGCTTTCTTATCTTGTTGGGTTAAGGGTCTTAGATGCCCAAATGGGTAGTTTCTCTGCCTCTGCAACACATGTGTCCAAACCCTTTTGTCTTTTATAGTATACATTAAGAAGACAGGTATAAACCTAATAGATCTGCTTTCATACATTACTTGTTTTTGCTTTGTTTAGTTTTTGTTAATTTTTTTTCCATTGCAGTTTCTTATATTGCTTTCCTGTTTACGTTTAGTGTTTGGTCATGATGTGGTAAAGAGACTTTTATTTTCTCCAATCTGTTAGGTGTTTTGGATGCTTCTTGTATGTTAACAGGCATCTCCTTTGGCTTAGGAAATTTTTCATTTATGTGTTCATTGAAAATATTTTCTAGAGCTTTGAGCTGATACTCTTCTTCTTCTACTCCAATCATCTGTAGTTTTTCCCTTCTCATATGTTGCAGAATTCCTGGTTGTTTAGGGCCAGGAAACATTTACAATCCATATATAGCCGGGCGGTGGTGGCGCACGCCTTTAATCCCAGCACTTGGGAGGCAGAGGCAGGCGGATTTCTGAGTTCGAGAGTTCGAGGCTAGCCTGGTCTACAGTGAGTTCCAGGACAGCCAGGGCTACACAGAGAAACCCTAAAAACCAAAAAAAAAAAAAAACAATAGAATCCATATTTTTTTGACTGATGATTCCATTTTGTCCTATTCATCTTTAATGTCTGAGACTCTCTCTTCCTTTCCTGTTCCCTGGGTGAACCTTGCCTCTGTGGTTGTCAGTGCACAGGCAATTTCAATGGCCTGCTCTCAGGGACTTAGCAAATGCTTAAGTCATTCCCTACCTCCATCACCTGCTGTTGTTGTCAGGTGTGCTTTACATGCAAAGACAACCAGCCATGGCTGCTCTCTATGTTTGTTCCCTGTCTCTGTTCTCTGCACATGCCCCCTCTCTATTCTCTTTCTCTACTCTCTGATCCCTGACTGTGTGCCTGTCCACTGGTCCTCTTGTATGCCTCTATCCCTTCCCCAGCTCCTCACTTGTTGACCTGCCCCGAAACAACCTCTCTTGCACCATATCTGTTGCATGTTTTAATTATGTCCAGTTTTTTCTCCAGATTCCTGATTGCCTAGTGAGCAGTCCCAAGGAAAGGACAGTAAGGACATATATTGTTCATTCATTACCTCACAATTCCTTGGTAATATCAATCGCTGTCAAAGCAGAGAAGCTTTCACACTCCTTTTCCATCCCTTTTTGTACTGTGACTAATCCTCCTTCAACGTTGGTCATAGAACTTGATTCTTGCACAGACCTCTCTTCATATTAAGACCCAAGAAAAGCAAGAGAGATTGGAGGAAACTCACTCAGTGTTTGATTTTTGTTTTGCACTGACCAGTCAAGGACCAGTCCTGAAAAAGTTGCAAGACACCCTATCCTGCACTGGGCAGCAGAGAAAGAATTGAGTGGTCAAAGTAATTCTCAATTACAAAGTGGCAAGCCTCAGCTACAGGAAACATTCCTGTGAACAGAAATAAATAATCAACGGGACTTGAAAAAATGGAAAGAAATACTTAGTGACCTGGAATTGTAGGTCTGGTAGAATTCTACTCTAAAACTACCTAGCCCTTGCCTTTGTTTGTTTGTTTGTTTGTTTTTAGTTGGGAGGTTTTTAATGACAGCCTTGATTTCCTTATGGATTATGCCATAATTTAGATAATTTCCCTGATCTTGATTTTTTTTTCTTTTTTTTTTTTTTTTTGGTTTTTCGAGACAGGGTTTCTCTGTGTAGCCCTGGCTGTCCTGGAACTCACTCTGTAGACCAGGCTGGCCTCGAACTCTCGAACTCAGAGATCCGCCTGCCTCTGCCTCCCAAGTGCTGGGATTAAAGGCGTGCGCCACCATCGCCTGGCCCTGATCTTGATTTAACTTAGGTTTGTGGTATCTGTCTAGATGATTATCCATTTTATCTAGATTTTCCAGTTTATAGAATGATCTGAAGATTTCAAAATTTTTCTCAGTTTCTCTTTTTTTTTTTTTTTTTTTTGAGACAGAGTTTCTCTGTGTAGCCTTGGTTGTCCTGGAACTCACTCTGTAGACCAGGCTGGCCTTGAACTCAGAAATCCACCTGCCTCTGCATCCTAAGTGCTGGGATTAAAGGTGTGCCACAGTTTCTCTTCTATGTCTCCCTTTTCATTTCTGATTTTTAAAAATGTGGATACTGTCTCTGTGCCTTCCAGTTAGTGTTTTTCTATCTTGTTGATTTTCTCAAAGAACCAGCTCTTGCCTTTGTTGATTCTCTGTATCGTTCTTTTTGTGTCTAATTGGTTGATTTCTGCCCTGAGTTTGATTATTTTCCCCTGTCTCCATCTCTTAGGTGTGTTTGCTTCTTTTTGTTCTAAAGCTTTCTGGTGTGCTGTTAAGTTGCTAGTGTAGGATCTCTCTGGTCTCTATATGAGGGCACTTAGTGCTATGAGTTTTTGTCTTACCACTGCTTTCATTGTGTTCCATAAGTTTGGGTATGCTGTACATTCATTTTCACTGGATTTTAGAAAGTCTTTCATTTCTTTATTTCTTCCCTGACCTACTTATCATTGAATAGAAAGTTGTTCCATTTCCATGTGTATGTGGAATTCTCATGATTTTGTTGTTATTGAAGTCTAGCCTTAATCTGTAGGAATTTTATAGGATGCATGAGACCATTTCAGTCTTCTTTTATCTGTTGAGGCTTGCCTTGTGACAGATTATGTGGTCAGTTTTGGAGAAAATACCATGAAGTGCTGAGAATAATTAATATGTAAATATGAAAAATTAATATATATGTACATACAATAAATTTACACATATATTAATATACATGCATATGTATATATGTATGTGTGTATATGTGTATATGTGTGTGTGTATATGTATATATAATTGTTTTAGGGTGAAATGTTCCATATAGAAGAGTCAGAAAGAACTTAAGAAGATATAGAGGATGGCAGCCTCATTGGAAGAAAAACAGTGTCAACTAACCTGGACACTTCAGAGCTTACAGAGTGTAAGCCAAAAACCAAGAAGCACACAGAGGTTGCTTAATGGCCCCATGCATGTGTGTAGTAGAGGACTGCCTTCTCTGGCCCCAATGGGAGAGGATGCACTTAACCCTTTAGACACTTAATGCCCCAGGGAAAAGGGATGCTGGTGGAGGTTAGGTTCTGGAGGGTGGGTGGGTGGGTGGGAGAGCACCCTCTCAGAGGAAGTGAAGGGGGAGATGGGGAGAAGAACTCAGAGGAGAGGGACCAGGGAAGGAGGCAACTTTGGAATATAAATAAATAAATAAATAAATCTTTAAAAAAAGGAATAAAAAGAAACATAATTGAAAAAATAGATACCTACATTGACTTTGAAAAAGATCAGAAGGTTTCCTAGCAGAGAAAATGGCATTAATACAATAATCTTTGACCTGGCTGCCATATGCAATGTTAGCTGCTGTGATCTGTAACATGACACAGAGCTACAGCCAATGGCCTGTGTCTCAATCATCTGAGCTGACTTACCTCTGAAAGTGCATTGGAAATATATCCAAAGTTAGAAATTCCATATTCCTTGGATCAGGATCAAGTCCCCAAAGTATATATCTATTAATCTGGTCTGTCTTCATTCACACAACATTAATAAATACATGTTGGCAAAATACAAAATCACTTCCCTGTCACCATCAGGTCTTTTTTTTTTTTTTTTGTGATTGTAACTCCAGGGTTAGTGATTCCAAGCTATGTTAATAAAACAGGCATCTCGGGCTGGAGAGATAGCTCAGTGGTTAAGAGCACTGACTGCTCTTCCAGAGGTCCTGAGTTCAATTCCCAGCAACCACATGGTGGCTAACAACCATCTCTAATAGGATCTGATGCCCTCTTCTGGTGTATCTGAAGACAGTTACAGTGTATTCATATAAATAAATAAACCTTTTTTTTTTTTTTTAAAAAGGCATCTCAAAAAAAAATAACTTATTTAAAAAGTGCCTCACTTGCTTCTCTGTCCAATTTAAGAAGAAAGAACAACCTCGGCATTAATCACACATTGTGTTAAATATAAGCTGACTACTTCATGGAATCTATCACAGGACCTTGGCTGGGCCCCACCATAAATTTCATTGTATGGAAACAAACTATTTTATTTCAAGTTCATTGACATGAAGAAGACATTTTCACTTCCAGAAGTTATAGCCACATTTCATTCCATGATGGTGGTACTAGATTATGTAATAAGGGCCAATAGATACCACTCTCTCGTGAATGACTGTGATCCCATTTATATTATGAAAGAAAGTCTTAAATTTTCTAACATAGCTGAATTACAAGAAAAAGGCTTTGAAATCAACTATAAGAAGATGATAGAGTCCTTAAATAGGAAATGATGAAATCACTTAAAGAAATCCAGGAAAACACAAACAATCAGAGGAAATCAACAAATACATCAAAGACAGCCAGGAAAATGAAGACCTCCGCAGAGGGGAGACCCTCACTCAAGTCTCAGAAAGTCGAGACCACCCAGTATTCTGCTCGAAACACCGTGAACCGGAGCAATATCGAGGTTTATTCGGGCATGTGACAGCTAGCTGCCGGTCAATTCGTATGCCCACGCAGGAGCTGAATTGACCCCGACAGCCAGTTTGAGAGGGATTTTTAAGGGGAAAAACCACAAACCAAGGAATGAGGAGGGAGATGAGGGGTTGTTAGGGTGGCATAACATAAAAATAGTGGAACATTCCAAAGGAACCCAACCTACATGAGTCAGGATCAGGTAAAAACTCTCTGTACGATAATCTTTCTCAAGAATGTGGTCCTGCCCTGTCACTGTGGCCTTGCCCTGTCACTGTGGCCTTGCCCTGTCACTGCAGTTCTCAGCTTGGTTCTCAGCTTGGTTCTCAGCTTGGTTCCACCTGGATAACTTGCATTCTAGCCAGTTCCCGTAATTATCCTGTCCACATTCTTAACTTGCTTCATGGCTCTGTTTCTCAGAAAATTTTCCATGTCCTTATAAAGAAAGCCTAAAGAATATTTTATATGTCTGAAAAGGATTCTATATGCTCAGCATCTATAATTTTTCACTCTACAAAAACACACACACAAAAGTGGAGAAAGCCAAAAAAATCCTATAAATAACGCCAGGAAAAATAACAAATCAAGAGTTGAAGAAAACAAAACTACTCAAGACCTAAAAATAGAAGCAATGAAGAAAACACAAACTGAAGGTATACTGGAAATAAGAATTTAGGACTGCAAAGAGGAACCACAGAGGCAAGGTTCACCAACAGAATACAGAGATGAAAGACAAATCTCAAGCATTGAAGAAACAATATAAGGAGTTGATACATCAGATAAAGAAAATGTTAAGCCGGGCAGTGGTGGTGCACGCCTTTAATCCCAGTACTTGGGAGGCAGAGGCAGGCGGATTTCTGAGTTCAAGGCCAGCCTGGTCTACAGAGTGAGTTCCAGGACAGCCAGGGATACACAGAGAAACCCTGTCTCAAAAAACAAAAAACAAACAAACAAGAAAATGTTAAGTCTAAAACTTCCTGACAAATATGCATAAAATCCAGGACATTGTGAAAAGACAAACATAAGAATACTAAGAATACAGGAAGAATACTACATCAAAGTCTTGGAAAGTATTGACAACAAATCTTAGGAAAAAAATATTCTAACTTAAAAAGGGAGGTACCTATCAAAGTACAAGAATCATCAAAACATCAAACAGAATGGGCCATAAAGTGAAGTCTTTTCCCTGTATAATAATCAAAGCATACAGTACCAAGAAAGAATACTAAAAGCTGCAAAGGGAAAAAGTCAGAAAACATATCAAGGAAGATCTATTAAAATTACAGATGATTTCTCACTGGAGTCTGTAAACACCAGAAGGGCTTGGACACATGTGCTGCAGAAACTACAGATGACCAGATTATTATATGTAGAAAAAAATTAATCACCATAACTAAAAAAAATATAATAGTACATGATAAAGTCAAATTTAAACAATATCTATCTACAAATACAGACCTACACAAAGTGATAGAAGAAGAATTCAACCCAAGGAAGTTAATGATACACATAAAAACAAAAAGTCTATCCTTCTATTATATACAAGAAATATACCTCAACATCAAGAATAGGCATTATTTCAAGGTAAAGAATTTTAAGGAGATATTCCAAGCAAATGGACCAAAGAAGCAAGCTGATCTGACTATTTTAAAATATAGCAAACTAGATTTTAAACAAAAAAAAAAAAATCAAGAATTGGAGAAAGACAATATATATTCCTCAAAGGAAAAAAAATCAGTATAAATGACATTTAAAATTTGAACATCTGGGGACTGGAGAAAAGGCTTAGCGGTTAAGAGCACTGACTGCTCTTCCAGAGGTCATGAGTTCAAATCCCAGCAACCACATGGTGGCTCACAACCATCTGTAATGAGATCTGATGTCCTCTTCTGGTGTGTCTGAAGACAGCTGCAGTGTACTCATAAATAAAAATAAATAAATAAATCTTTAAAAAAATTGAACATCTATGCCTTAAACACATGGTCACCAACCTTTGTAAAAGAAAGAGTTTTAAAGCTAAAATCACATCATAACCTTCATAATCTTATACTTACAAATTTCAATATCCCACTTTCACCAACTGACAAATTCACCAGAACAAAACTAAACAGAGAAATACTCTAGCTAACTGACAACATGAACATGAATCCAGCTGATATTTAGAGAACATTGTACTGAAATAGTGTACCCCTCCCCCAGCCTTGAAGAGGCCTAAGAGATGAGACACAATAGACCAAACAATAGGACTCTGGAGGTATGGCCTGGAGGCATTTCCTGCCCTTGGCAGAGGCAGTGCTTGCTTTTCCCTTGGCAGCCTCTCTGGCTGCCTGTAGCCTGGTACACAAGCTGAGAAGAATAGACTTCCTGCTGAGCTTGCATTGAGACATCTCCGGCCTGTGATTACCCTATGGATTCCTCTCACCTCCAGCAGGATGGTTTCCGCTCACTCCCAGGGCTCACGCCCAGCCGGTTGAAGCAAGAAGGAATTCTGGGGGTGGGGGTGGGTTATCCCCTTTAAATTGAAAGCTGAACATTAAAGCATTGAGCCTCGATCAGAAACCTTTGTCCTGGCTTCATCTCTTCCAACCCTCCTGTCCCTTCTTCCATTCCCAGCCTCTCTTTCAGGTGAACCCAGTGAACCGTGGCTGATGGCCCTCAACAAAATAGAAGAGAATTTACCTTCTGCTTGGCACCTCATGAAACTTACTCATAAACAGACCACATATTCAGACACATTGCAAGTCTCAATACATACAAGAAAAATGAGCTAATACCATGTATCTTATCAGACCACCATGGATTACAGCTGGATACCAACAAAACCAGAAAACACAAAGCTTACAAACTCATGGAAGCTGCAATACTGAATAAAAACTACCTTAAGGCAGAAATAAAGGAAGAAAGTAGACTTCTAGAATTCAATGAAAATGAATATGCAACATGCACAATCTTATGGAGCACAAAGAAAATGAAATGGTTCTAAGAAGAAAGCTAATAGCACAAAATCCCTACATGAAAAAATTGGAGAGTTCTCATATTGTTAATTTAACAAAACGCTTTAAAGTCTAGAAAAAAGAAGTGAGTGAGCAATGGAAAAAAAAAGAGTGGACATCAAGAAATTATCAAATTGGGCACTGAAATCAAAAAATAGAAAAGAATGCAAAAAATGAACCACGGAGTTGGTTCTTTGAGCTTTTATCAGACAAGATAGTCAAACCCTTATTAAAAGATAGAGAATATACAAATTAATGAAATCGAAAATAAAAATGGGCCGGGCGGTGGTGGCGCACGCCTTTAATCCCAGCACTTGGGAGGCAGAGACAGGCGGATTTCTGAGTTCGAGGCCAGCCTGGTCTACAGAGTGAGTTCCAGGACAGCCAGGACTATGCAGAGAAACCCTGTCTCGAAAAACCAAAAAAAAAAAAAAAAAAGAAAAAGAAAATAAAAATGGGGACAAAATAACAGACAATGAAGGAATCCAGAGAATGATAGAGACATAGTTTTAAAATGCTTGCATTCCACTGAACTGGAATTTCTAAACAAATAAATACATTTCTCAATAGATTCCACTTACCAAAGTTAAATCAAACTAAGATAAACAACTTAAATTGCCTAAACATCTAGAAAAAAAGAAGTCATTACAAATCTACCACTAAAAGGAACCCAAGGCCATGAGTTTTAGGGTAGAAATCTACCAAACTTCCAAAGAGAAGTTAATAAGAATACTGCTCAAAGTATTCAACAATATAGAAGCAGGAATAACATTAGCAGATTTATTTATTTATTTATTTATTTATTTATTTATTTATTTGGTTTTTCAAGTCAGGGTTTCTCTGTGTAGCTCTGGCTGTTCTGGAACTCACTTTGTAGACCAGGCTGGCCTCGAACTCAGAAATCCACCTGCCTCTGCCTCCCAAGTGCTGGGATTAAAGGCATGCACCACCACTGCCCAGCTTAGCAAATTTATTTTGTGAACCCATAGTTTCTTATATATTCAGTCAATAATGACTCAGCAACAAAAGAGCATTACAGACCAATTTTCCTTAAAACGACAGATGCAAAAACACTTAATAAAATAATACAAATAAAATAGAAAACACATCCAAATATCATCTACCATGATCAATGAGGTAGGCTTCATTAAAGAGAAGCAGGAATGGTTCAACATAATGTGATTAATGTATAAGGAAATAAAAAATAAGTGGTCATCTCATTAGATGATGAAAATTCTCTGACAATACCCAACACCACTTTATGGTAAAACTGTTGGAAGGATTAAGGATACAAAGGACATACTTAAACATAAATATGTAACTTTACAGCAACTTTATAGCCAACATTTAATTGAATCTAGAGAAATTTTATATAATTCCACTAAATCATGAACAAGACTAGGTGGTCTATTATCTCCATATCTGTTCACTATACTATCTAACAGTTTAGCTAGAGTAATAAAACTGAAGAAGATGAAGGTAGTATAAACTAGAAAATAGGAAGTAAAATTATCTTTATTTGCAGATGCTATGATAGTATACATAAGGGAACCAAAACTTCCCAAAGGCAACTTCTAGAGCTGATAAACAGTTTCAGCAAATTTTTTAGATACATGATTAACTAAAAAAGAAAAAGAAAAATCAGTGGGCTTCATATATACAAAAGAGTTTGCAAGTACAAACAAAATAGAGAGACATCATAAACTTTGAATTGATTGTTGTTGCTTCTCACATTTTTTTATACATAGTAAGTAACCTTGAGTAACTCCATGTAAGTGTGTTGGGTAAGATCTTACCAAATTATTTGTAGTCCTAAAGGTCCTCAAAGACTACTGTAATATGAAAATGCTTTAATATATTGATTACATACTGAAGACCTCCGCAGAGGGGAGACCCTCTCTCAAGTCTCAGAAAGTCGCGACCACCCAGTAATCTACTCGAGACACCATATACCGGAGCAATTTCGAGGTTATTTATTAGGGCGTGACAACTAGCTGCCGGTCAATTCGCATGCCCACGCAGGAGCTGAATTGACCCCGACTGCCAGTTTGAGGGGTGTTTTTAAAGGGAAAAACCACAAACCAAGGAAATGAGGAGGGGGTGAGGGGGTTGCTAGGGTGGTATAACATAAAAATAGTGGAACATTCCAAAGGAACCCAACCTACATGAGTCAAGATCAGATGAAAACTCTCTGTACGCTTATCTTTCTCAAGAATGTAGTCCTGTCCTGTCACTTCGGCCTTGCCCTGTCACTTCGGCCTTGCCCTGTCACTATGGTTCTCAGCTTGGTTCCACCTGACTAAATTGCATTCTTTCCTTTCTCTTTGCGGGTCGGCCAGTCCCAGTAGTGGTGACTGGTCTTTCCACATTCCTAAAGAAAGCCTAAAGAATATTTTATATCTAAAAAGGATTCTATATACCCAGTATCCATAACTTTTCCCTCTACATTCCCCCATTTTTTCTAATGATAGTTTTTAATCATAAAAACTTAACTCCACTTCTTCTAATGTAAATCTGATTACAGATCTTGCATTTCAGTATCTTCATAGCTTCTATTTCCCTGTCTGAGGGTTTGATATTGATGGCATAGCAATAAAAGCTGAACAGCACTAACTCTCTAACAAAGGTAACTGATCTGTTTAAGAAGAAAAAAACAGAATCAAAAGAGGACCAGGGAAAATATCAGAGTGGTAATGTCTAATTCCTGAAGCATGTCCTAAAAGGCTGCCTCATGGTTGTGCTGCCCACCATTGGCCACACCCACAGGGTTTCTAGTGTCCTCTGGAATGCTGCACCGGCCTCCCCCAGAGGCTTCAAGTCGTTGTTGCTGGTCGCCTGCTCCCACCGGTATAGCTCGTTTCTCCACAGGCCAAACATGGTCGAACATCGCAGGCAGCTTGGTGGTGTTGAACTAGAACCGCGTCACACTCGGGTCTCTAGTCTTGTAGGCCCCTTTCAGCTGTTCTCAGACCTCGCGTCAGACCATTTTAAGTGCTTTTATGTAGGCAAACAAGGATTTAGAAAGGACAGCATTAGGATCATTCATTCTGCCCGCCCCAGTAAGTGGCAGAGGTACCCCACACAAAATCTCAAAGGGTGTAAGCTTAAATCACTCTAGAGTGTTCCACACTCAGAACAAGGCAAAGGGAAGGGGGGCTGTCTAGTCATTACCACCGGTCTCCAATGCTAATTTGGTTAAGGTCTCCTTAATTGTTCTATTTATCCTCTCTATCTGTCCTGAACTCTGGGGTTTATAAGCACAATGTAATTTCCAATTAATCCCCAGCTGTGTGGCCAGTCCCTAACTAAACTGGGCAACCAAGACCATTAACAGACCCAGTTAGTTACCTTGGGTATTCCAAACCTTGGAAAGATTTCTTCCAGGATCTTCTTTCCATATTTTGCCAGCTTGACTTCTGTGAAGTCCATCTCCCAGTAAGCTCTGGGCCAGTCGCCCCTCAGTCTCTTCCCATTGGTTAAGGCACAAGCTCTATAGTTTCTCACCACAGCTTTCGCCAAATCAGACAGTCCTTCTTCTTGTGGGAGAATTAATTTACCATCTCAGTTTTTTATTACCCCATAAGGGGTTTCAGAGTGAAAGCCCAAATTGTCCATCACTTGATGGTCATCGGTGGCATATCTGAAACTGGTATCTCGAGTGTCAAAATAGTCTCTGGAACCCTTACTGCTAGAATCATTGCTCCCTGGGCAGCTTTCTAGGCAGCCATGTCAGCCATCTGATTTCCTTTTTGCAACAGTGTCCTGAGCCCTTTGGTTTTGGTTCAAAGAGGCTCAGTATTTCTGCGTTGTCAGCAGCCCTCTTTGTCTATAGATTGCACCATGTATATGAGCCGTGGCAAAGGCATATCGGTACTCGCTTTCCATCTGCCACTGAATCTCCCGCCATTCGCTTACCTTCCACCATGAAACTGCTGCCATCTGTATAGCAGTTCAGACTTCCTGGCCAGGGCTGGTCCTTCAGGTCGCTCCGAGTACCTGTTTCTTCTGCCAGGATATCAACACAGTGATGGATGGGAGAAGAGTCGTCAGTCACAGGCAGAAAGGTGGCAGGATTCAAGATGGCCGGGGGTGCAAAGATCACCCCTTTCAGTCAACAACAGGCTCTGATAGTGCATCACACGAGTATTAGTCATCCATCAGTCAGGGGGCTGCTGGAAAGTTGATGCTGCCAAAAGTCCTCTCTGGGGGAGCGAACTGAGGAGGTTAAGTGTCTTGTATTCTCTTATTGACTTTTAGATCTTGTATTGGCTTGTAATCATTAGTGTCTGGCTTCTTCAGTTTCAACCCAAACTTTTGGGAATTCTGCTAGCCATTCACTGATATCTGGGGCTTCCGTCTTTGTCACCCAGGTTCTCTGTCTGTCTAGTTCCTATCTTATCTTTTGCCTTTCTCTCCTGCACTGCGGCCAAAATCCTTCTCGCCTGTAATCTCACCTGCCTTTTCTCTCTTTTCTCTCTTACACTTTCTCTGCCTCCTTAACTAAATCTTCCAGTAACCTCTCAAGAAACACAGACAGTGGCTCGTTTTGGTCCCTGAAGGACTTCTCTTACCTTGGCCAAATCGGTGGGCCATCTCGCTGCCCTTGGAGACCCGCT
Source organism: Grammomys surdaster (assembly GCF_004785775.1). Lineage (NCBI taxonomy): Eukaryota > Metazoa > Chordata > Mammalia > Rodentia > Muridae > Grammomys > Grammomys surdaster. Next base: position 5,447 of record NW_021609672.1, on the reverse strand, counting down.
AGAGCCCGATGGTAGACCACCAGCCACCCCTTACCTGCAGTTAAGGGGGAATCCAGCATCAATCTCATTGGGAAGCTGCATAGGCTGCCCGTTGTCACCAGGAACGTTCTTACAGGCTTCTAACAGAATTCTTTCCTTCTCTTCAGTAGTAAAGAGAACCTGTAAATGCTATTGACAATCATCCCAGGTGGGCTGGAGGGAAAACATCAAAGACTCTACCAGTCACGTCAGACTGGCTGGGTTGTCTGGAAAGGAGGGGTCTTCTAAGAACCCCACAGATATCTTTTCTCTTTCTTAAGGGGAGGGGGGCTAAATTTGTCTTTACCACTGTATCTAATTGACAGCAGGCTAGTACTGTGTCACAGCTTTTCTTATTTTTTCTTACTCTAGCAATCATTTCCACCTGCTCTATCTTCTTCTCAACCATAAACATGAGTGAGTCAAAATTTCTGGAGCTCACGACTGAACTGCCAACTGCAGCCACTGTTTCACTATACTTTTAAATGCACAATTTATATATATTTTTTTTTAAAACAAAATTTTCTTACTTTTTCTGGCTGTAATTTCAGAAGAAGCACCTTGTCACCTGCTAAACTCAATAATCAATGAGACCAAGGCAGGGCTCTAAAAGTCAATTGAAACTGATTTTTTGTTTTTACTTTTCTTTACTCTTAACTTCTTGTAAGGCTATTAGCCATTCCTTGAGGCAAAACTTTCTAGTGATATAATTCCATATGCATTTCTTGGAATGGCAGCTGGAGTAGGCAAGTCAGGCTGTAATTCTAATCTCTCAAGCATAATCATTATATAGCTCCTGGACCATAAACTGTCTCTTTTAAATGTCCTTGGGTCTGAGGCTGACCTGTCTTCCCCAAGGAAGAAGCAAGGCAATAAAACAAATTCCAGAAAACACCTTTCCAGGGACTAGTCAGAGTGACCATGACAACAGGAATGTCACACCAGCTTCTGCTGAGCCCTCTCTGAGCTTTGTCCTAACTCAAATTTGAAAGTTCTTAATTTAGGCCTATCTACAAATTCCTAAAGTAGTTCATCAAGGCCTTATCTGATCCCAGATAAAACTTACACTGAAATCTTCTTTTCAATCTTGGGGGAAGAAAAAAATCAGTTTCTTTACCATGAAAGCAAAAAAGTTCTTAGCCTCTCCAAGAGCAGCCTGTGCAAAGAATCATTTTTGCCAGGGCTCCTCCTGCTGTGCCTCACTTTTATCCACAGAGCAGGGGGACTTGCCTATAAGTTTTAACCCTTTTTATCTTTCTGAACATAAAACATAGAACAGACATTTATTCTAATAAAACAAAGACAGACAACGACACACGTGGACAAATTTGGCGCCAAGGACTCACAATAGACATAGAAAGCATAACCAAGAATCTCTCCGGTAGGAGCCAGAGAGTTCCTTTTCTTTTGCTAACACACCGCGGAGATCAGACAATTGTTTTAGCTATTTCTCTGTCAATGGCCATGTTAACTCATGTTAACTCTTGTTAACTCAGGATATTTAGCACAGTAGAGTCAGTTCAAAATAACGTCAGTCACAGTCCAAAAACACACAAACAGTTCATCAAGAAAACAGAAAAAACACAGTCAGTTCACCCCCATCATGGGCGGTGAATATACCAGGTACAGAGTATTCTCACCCCTATCACAGGTGCAGAGACGGGTTACACAATCAAGACATGAAAGACTGCCGGTGAGAGAACCTAATGACCAGATGACATGGCCAGCCCATGCTGGACCTAATTTAACAGATTTCTTACATCACCAGCAATGAACAACACAGAATTAGTTGTGCCTTTAACTTAGTTAAAAGGTCCCTACGCAGCAAAGGGGTAGGACACTCAGGTATCACTAGGAAGGAATGAGACACCTGTCCTTTTCCCAGGTCTACTGTTCTCGTGGTGGTCCACGAATATGAGTTCTGTCCAGTGGCTCCAATAACTATGGTTTGCTTACTTCCCAACTTCCCCAGGGGTTTCTTGAGCACTGAGAATTCTGCTCCCATGTCGACAAGAAAGTCCATGGGGGTCCCCTCCACTTTCAGGGTTACCCTAGGCTGGGGAGGGGGGCCAAGCCCTGACCCCCCTAGTCTTCATTGCTACCTAGGGCCAGAGCCTTAAGTCCCTTCTTGGCGGGACACTCTCTGGCCCAATGTCCTCTCTCCTTGCAATAGGCACATTGGTCTCTGTCCAGTGCTTGGCTGGCTCTTCTGGGTCTCCTTGGCTCCTGCCTCCGATACTCGCCCAAGTTCCCTGTCTGTCTAACTCCTCTAGTTCCCTGTCTTCTTTCCTCATCTACAACTGCGGCCAAAATCTTAAAAGTTGTCCCGCAGCGTTCTGGATGTTTTTCCGGGCCTCCAGAAGAACTCTCTCTTTCTCTTCAGCTGTGAAGAGAGTCTGGAGGAGCTGATTGCAATCATCCCAGGTGGGCTGGTGCGAATACATGATAGACTCCACTGGTCCAATCAGGGATGTAGGATTCTCTGAAAAAGTGGGATAATTAGCTTTCCAGTTAAACAGATCAGATGAAGAGAAGGGCCAGTATTGTAGGAACTGGACTGCATTCGGCTCGGAAGGTGCCGGACCTATAGCTCGGAGAAGTAGAGAAAACAGTGGAGTCGGGTCCTTCCGGACTCAACCCTCTCCGGCTCCGAGTGCCAGTTGCCGGCCCCCCGCCCCCGGCTGCTCCCTGTGGTTCCGGACTTGGTGCCGAGGCCGGGGGAGCCTGTGGTGGTTGATGATAAGGGGGGGCAGTGGCGGACTTGGCCACTCAGGTGGCTCCTCTATCTTGGGATAGATCTTAGGCGGAGCTGAGGGTTTAGTTTCCGAGTCCGGTTTCAGTTTGGGTTTGGGCGTTTTAGGCCCGGAACTGCAGAGAGCCAGGGCTCGGGAGCCTGGCTGTCTCTTAACCCATGGTCTCACCCACGGAGGGGGATTCTGGATCAGGTTCTGCCAAACCACGATGTATGGCTGTTGATCGGGATGTGACCCTGGTCCTTCCTGAAAAATAGTAGCTTTTACTGCAGAAATAGTAGTCGCGTCAAAAGTCCCCTCAGGTGGCCATCCCACATCAAGTTTTGGCCACTCTGAGGCACAGAAAGTCTGCCAACGTCCCTTCCTGATGTTAACCGATAACTCATTGCCTCTGTCCTTCACCTCTGTCCAGTGGTCTAAAGTCAGGCTTAAGGGAGTCACTACAGTCTGTCCCATAACTGTCAACAAGCAACACAAAACACAGACAAAACAACTACACTAACCGTCTCAACCAAGAAGGCCAAAACCAATACAGAAAAACAGATGGCCAGGAGGTCTCTCACACCTCCTCCAGCAGGCCAGGAGGTCTCTCACACCTCCTCCAGCAAGCCACCGTGTCCTCTCTGGCCTCCAGACGGGCACCCACCAGGCGTCCCTGGGGTCCCTCCTCACCTGGGATGTCTCCCAGGTTGTGGCAGTGGTAACCCTCCTAGCACGTCTGCTGGTCACCCATTCGCCTTCTGCCGAGACAAAAGGTTTGCTGTCTCTTACGAGACAGAAACAGCTGCCAAGCCAAACCATAGAAGTGCACTTTCCAGAATTCCAAACGAGACGGATCGACACACAAAACACACAAACAAAACCGTGGTGCCCTTACCTCCCAGTGGGGGTCTCAGAGATCAGGGTGGTCGCAAATCCCAGGACGAGCCCCCAATGAAGACCTCCGCAGAGGGGAGACCCTCTCTCAAGTCTCAGAAAGTCGCGACCACCCAGTAATCTACTCGAGACACCATATACCGGAGCAATTTCGAGGTTATTTATTAGGGCGTGACAACTAGCTGCAGGTCAATTCGCATGCCCACGCAGGAGCTGAATTGACCCCGACTGCCAGTTTGAGGGGTGTTTTTAAAGGGAAAAACCACAAACCAAGGGAATGAGGAGGGGGTGAGGGGGTTGCTAGGGTGGTATAACATAAAAATAGTGGAACATTCCAAAGGAATTCCACTATTCCAACCTACATGAGTCAGGATCAGATGAAAACTCTCTGTACGCTTATCTTTCTCAAGAATGTAGTCCTGTCCTGTCACTTCGGCCTTGCCCTGTCACTTCGGCCTTGCCCTGTCACTATGGTTCTCAGCTTGGTTCCACCTGACTAAATTGCATTCTTTCCTTTCTCTTTGCAGGTCGGCCAGTTCCAGTAATGGTGACTGGTCTTTCCACATTCCTAAAGAAAGCCTAAAGAATATTTTATATCTAAAAAGGATTCTATATACCCAGTATCCATAACTTTTCCCTCTACAATACTAAAGAGTTCACCCTGTTTAAAGATACCAGAAAGCACAAAACTTTAACACATTGACTACATTTATGGGGTTTCTCAGCATTATGACATTTCTCTCATGGTTTCTAGGACTACTGCTGCAAGCAAAGCCTTTGCCACATTGCTTATTCATAGTGTTTCTCTCCAGGCTATGTTCTTTTATATTTATAGATACATGTGTTATGAAAAGTATTTATCACATTGATTTCAGTTTTAAGATTTCTCTTCAACATGTGTTCTGCTATGTATTCAAAGATGACTATAATATCTAAATGTTGGGAACAAGCAAAAAAAAAAAAAACCAAAAAACAAAAACAAAACAACAACAACAACAAAAAACTTGTTCTAAGGACTGCCTTTTGTTATCAACCTCTATTTAACTGTAGGTTGAAATGAAGTTCAAGTCCCAGATCATAGGGGACCTGTGTACTTAACAATATCTGGCCAGCTGTCATTATTCATGTTTTGTTCCCCCAAAACACAAAGACTGTTCCTAACCATAATTTCTGTTATTCATGTTTTAGTCTTCAAAATAAACTGCCTGTTCCTAACCACAAAATGGGTGTGATAGGCTAAAACATAAAACCTACTTTCTGTATAAGTTGACATAGGTTAACAACAGAAGGAAATCTTGATTGGTGGGAAATGTAGGTGTGGCACTGATATTTGTGGTTTTCAGGTTTGGAATCTTTATAACTATCTGGCTCAGAGTGATGGTGGGGGTGCAGTGATTCAGCTAAGCTTCTGAGTATATTTTTGTGGTCCTGATTAATCAGTAGTGATTTGACTACAAAAAATTCTTATCATTTGCATTGTCCTGGTGTTTGAATTGTGTTGGATCTCAGTGGACCCCATAACATAAAGACTTTACCACATTGCTAAAATTCATAGAATTTCTCTGGAATATGAATAGTTTCATAATGATGAAGACTGCAGAGGTGTGCAAAGGCTTCATTATACTAAACACATTCATAAGGTTTCTCTTTAGCACATATTCATGATAATGAAGACTATAGAATTGTGCGAAGGGTTGGCCATACTAAATACACTCACAATGTTTCTGTCTTAGAGTTTCCATTGCTATGAAGAGACTTCATGAACAAGGCAATTCCTATAAAAGCAACGATTTAATTGGG
>NW_021609671.1:0-13972 GCF_004785775.1 Grammomys surdaster | reverse complement strand
GGTTCCCAATGGAGGAGTTAGAGTGAAAACTGTAGGAGCTGAAAGGGTTTGCAGCCCCATGAGGAGAGCAACAATACCAACCAACCTGAGCTCCCAGGGTCTAAACCACCAGCCTGGGAGCACTTAGGGAGGGATCCATGGCTCCAGCTGTATATGTAAGTAAGGTAGGATGGCCCTGTCAGGCATAAGTGGGAGAAGAGATCCTTGGTCTCATGAAGGCTGGACGCCCCAGTAGGTGGGAATTTGAGTGTGGGGAGGTGAGAGTGGGGGTTAGGTAGCAACACATCCTCAGAGAAGCAGGAGGAGGGGTGATGGGATAGGAGGTTCCTGGGCAGGGGTGCGAGATGAGGTACGAGGATGACATATGAAATGTAAATAAAATATCCAATAAAAAGTAATTTAAAAAGAAAAGAAAAAATAGAAAAGAAAAGTAAGAAAATCTAAATGAAGTTTCATTTAGATTTTCCAAACTCCTTGAGTAACAAGTTTTGAAGACAAACAATTCCTTGGATTTCTACCATGTCTGTTTCTATGTCTCCCTTTACATTTCTGAATATTTTAACTTAGATGGTGTCTCCCTTCCTTTTACTTAGTTTGGTTAAGCTTTTGTTGATTTTCACAAAGAACCAGATTTTCATTTTGCTGATTATTTGCATTGTTCTACTTGTTTCTAATTGTTTGATTTCAGCCCAGAATTGATTACTTCCTGTAGTTTATTCTTCATAGATGTATTTACTACCACTCCTTTTCCTTCTATTTCTCTTCCTCCTTCTCCTTCACCTTCTCCTCATTCTCTTTTTCCTTCTACTTCTTCTTTAAACATCTCAGTTATATGTTTAAATTGTTAGTATGAGCACCCTAATTTCTTTATGAAGGCACATAGTATTCTGAATTTTCGTTTTAGTCATACTTTGATTGTAGTTTACAAGTTTGATAATGCTCTCAATTTTGGGCTCCTTTCAAAATCAAAGTTAAGGTATAAATTTTCTTACTTAGTGAATAACAATAAAAACAAAGCAACATCAGCCTCCAACTTGTTTAAATAACATTATGCAGTTATCTGGGAATCACTCAATATATTCTGGATTCCTCTAAAGTGCTTGTGTCATTTCTCTGACACTTCCCTCCGCAGCATATATACCAACCTCTATCTTCTATACAGCAGCTAATTCCACTCCACTGATGCTGGGTTTCTTGGTGTTCATTTCATGTTACTGGCATTATTCAAGTTCTGGCAACCCTTACTACAGCTGTGTTGTACCTTTACCAGCAGTCTCGCCTGAGCTCTCTTCAGAGATTTCAACCCTGCTACAAATTGCCAAAACTCAGCTGCCCTACCTTTAACACCTTCAAAATGATTACTGTCTAGGTTAATGACACACTAATAGTTCATTGCCCAACATGAGCTAACCTCTTAATAACCTCTGGAGGAGACATCTTTGTTTTGATTTTGATGTAATACTTCCCAGAACATTTCCCCTCAAAACTGCTAGTTTCTTATTGGTCATAGTTGATTCATTTGCACTAACCAGACCCAACCAATTTGTCACTCAAAAGACCTGATAAAGTTTGTATTTTCCTGGGAAACTTAACAAGGTAGGCCTCCACTGTCTATATTGTTATCAACATTCTTAGAGTCCAAGTTCCTACAGAATATCTCATTGAACTCTCAAAAGTTAACCAGCTTTTCAAGCCCAAAGTTTCAAAGCTCTTCCACATTCCTGACCAAAACAATATGGCGAGGTCTCTCAGAGCAATATTCTGATGCTGACACCAAAATCCATAATTTTCAGGATTCTTTAGTGTAATAATACTTATGAAATTAATCTATTTATATTGAAATGGGTGATATTGACATGATATACAGGCTGCTGTCCAGGTAATATATCAATCCCTGTTTGTGAACACAAAGTCCAAAATCAAAATAATTGGTGAGTCCAAAATGATGGATGTATACCTTGGAATACTGAAGAGTTAATCTTTAATGAAAGTGAAAAAAATGGACATGCTAGCAAGTTGAGGTCACACAGACAAAAAGGATGCCTTCTTCCCCATCCTTATACATGTTTCCAGCAGAAGGAGTGGTCCAGATTAAAGGTGTGTCTTCCCATAAAATCGAATGAAAGGTGTGTGTTTTCCTAGCCCAATGTTCCAGACTACAAGTGGATTCAACTATACACACCAAGCAAAGTATCTCCCACGTATGCCCTCAAACTCTTGATTGTAGTTATTTTCTTGATGTTATCAAACTGAGAACCAGGAATAGCCATCACACAAGTAATCATAACCACCTACAATGTAAAACCGTAAGCAGAAGGAGCAGACAGGCATCTGAGAGGTTAACATGCACTATTATGCAGGTATTTCCCAATTACTCTGTTGTTGCAATGAAATTCAAGGCAGAATTACATGTTTATTAAGTCAGTTCTGGTCATTCATGGGTTAAAGGGACCCTTGTCATAGCTCTGTGGTCTCAGGTTAGTTTTCAGAGTCTTGCAGGTTAAATTTCCTCAAAAAACCTTGTAAAACTCCCCATGAATGCTGGTTGCCTATTATGAGCCTTACTTTCAAAGTTACTACCAGAAAGTCTTTGAACTGTATTGAGTTCCTTTAATTTTCTTTGAGTTAAGGGTCCAAAATTATTCTTTTGCTTATGATTTCTGGGCCCTACAAGAGAATTCTGTTGAAAGGTAATTGTGTGCTGTAACATGGTAACTTTCCAAAATCAACTGAATGAAAATGTAAATACAATGCTTATGGAATGCTGTTAGTAATTTATTGAGCTTTGTATTCATTATATCAATCATTTTGATCACTTTGTTGAGTCAGTTGTTATAGTGTACTGTGTTAATCACCACACATAGGAAACAGAGATATGTTGATCTTGGTGGACCAGGCTAGCCTGGTCTACAGAGAAAGATGTAGGATTTCCAGGGCTACCTAAAAATACCAATTCACAGGGAAAAGAATAAAAAAAAAACATCAAACAAAAAATATTTAATCAATTGTTGAAATTATTAGTTTTTTTAATGTTGTAAGAATTAATCTTATTAGTTATTCATAAACTGAACACAATTGTTTTTAAAATATTTCTTATAATATTGGCCAAGTAATTACACCAAGCTTTTTGCCAGTCTTTTTTGATCACATGTAATAACAAAACATCAACATTTTTAATATGTACTATTATTTTGGATGGAGCTGTTCCTGATAACAGGCATCATTTTATTCTACCCTTTATAATTAATTCAAAGACCTTTACTGTATATGAATTAATTGTTTTACTTTGTTAATGAGCTGAAAACCAATTCTATATTTTCTTCTCTTTGCAAAATTAGTCCAGTAGGAAAATTAATTGAAGGCAAAACGAACAAAATAAGAGCAATTTAGGCCAAATTCAATTCACATATACATCTTGTAGTATGCAAGAAATAACTCTTTTTCTGCATTTTCTGTTAGACAGCTTGGAATGTTTAAATTAAAATCTCTTTTTAAGAAACAAATTTTTTGTTTTTTGAAACAAATTTCTTAACTCATGTGCACCTAATCCGATTGTAAGCCTCTGTCAGTTAATATCATCCATTAATCTTTGAAAATTGTTAAGTGTTTTCTGTTAGTCCCTATGAATCTGTATGTTTTGTGGTCAAGTTTTATGTTGTTTGATATCAAAATCCAAATAACTAAGTTAATTTCCTCTTTGTAATTTTCTCCTTTTGGAACAGAGCAGAATTCTTTGTGTTTCCATAAACATGTTTTCCAACACATGTTTTCCATAATCTGCTAACAATTGCCATACATATAATGATAAATGATAGACTGAGGGAATTGCTTATAAATTATTTTAATGTCTTTTGCACAAAATATTGATATAAAATTGTAGTATTTAACATATACTGAGAAAATAACTTCCAATGTTATGTCTTCAGTGGATGAATATTTTTCAGAGTAGATATTGAAAAAGCAAAATTTTACCTATCCTGCTCCTGCAAGGGTATTGTGAAAAAGCAATTTTCAAAATCAGTTCTTTTTTTTAATAATATTTTTTTTTCAAATTGTGATTTATACTCATTCACACAGAGGTTGTAAACACAAAAAGAAAGAATTAGGGGAAGGTGTTGACACTAGACCATGGGTGTACAGGGGAAATTCAGATGTCTTTCAGAACAGGTATCAGCTGTGTGAGGGTTCAGAGGACAGGTCACTATGACTCTGCCTATGATTCACTTGTGCTTATCTAAGTTGGTATTATCTGCCAAGGCTACATTTTACAAAGTCTATGACTACTCAGGGTGATAAATTGTCACAAAAGATGCCTGTTTACAATAGCTTATAGCCAACTGTTTCAATGTTTATCCAGAGAGACCCAAGACTTGGTCTTAGAGCATAAACCATTGGTGTTCTCTTCAGGAACTTTTCCCCTGTGCCCATGTGTTTGACGCTTTTTCCTCAATTTCTCTTATTTTAGTTTCAGTGTAGCTGGTTTTATGTGGAGGTCCTTGATCCACTTGGAATTGAGCTTTGTACAAGGAGATAAGTATGGATCGATTTGCATTCTTCTATATGCTGACGTCCAGTTGGACCAGCGTCATTTGTTGAAAGTGCTGTCTTTTTTCCACTGGATGGTTTTAAAATCTTTGTCAAAGATCAAATGACCATAGGTATGGAGGTTCATTTCTGGGTCTTCAATTCTATTCCATTGATCCTCCTGCCTATCTCTGTTCCAATATCATGCAGTTTTTATCACTGTTGCTTTGTAGTACAGCTTGAAGTCAGCAATGGTGATTCCCCCAGAATTGCTGAAAGTAATTTTTGCTATCCTCAGTTTTTTGTTTCTTCAAATGAATTTTGAGATTGCTCTTTTTATCTCTGTGAAGAATTGAGTGGGAATTTGGATGAGAATTTCAATAAATCTGTAGGTTGCTTTTGGCAAGATAGCCAATTTTAATATATTAATCCTTCCAATCTATGAGCATAGCAGATCTTTTCATATTCTGAGTTCTGTTTCAATTTCTTTCTTGAGGGGCTTGAAGTTCTTGTCATACAGGTCTTTTATTTGCTTGTTTAGATTGACACCAAGATATTTTATATTATCTGTGACTATTGTGAAAGGTGTCATATACATAACTACTTTCTCAGCCAGTTTATCTTTTGAGTAGAGGAAGGCTACTGATTTGCTTGAGTTAATTTTATATCCAGCCATCTTGCTGATCTTTCTAAGACGTTAATCATGAAGGGTTGTTGAATTTTGTCAAATGCATTCTCATCATCGAGTGATATGATCATGTGGGATTTTTCTTTGAGTTTGTTTATATAGTGGATTACATTGATGCATTTCCGTATATTGAACCAATCCTGCATTCCTGGGATAAAGCCTACTTGATCATGATGGATAATTGTTTTGATGTGTTCTTGGATTTGGTTTGCTAAAATTTTATTGAGTATTTTTGCATCAATGTTTAAAAGGGAGATTGGTCTGAAGTTCTCTTTCTTTGTTGGGTCTTTGTGTGGTTTAAGTATGAGTGTAATTGTGGCTTCATAGAATGAACTGAGTAGTGTTCCTTCTGTTTCTATTTTGTGGAATAGTTTGAAGAGAATTGGTATTAGGTCTTCCTTGAAGGTCTGATAGAATTCTGCACTAAAACCATCTGGTCGCAGACTTTTTTTTTTTGTGGGGAGACTTTTAATGACTGCTTCTATTTCTTTTGGGGTTATGGGACTGTTTTCATGGTTTATCTGCTACTGATTTAACATTGGTAACTGGTATTTGTCAAGAAAATTGTCCATTTCATCCAGATTTTCCAATTTTGTTGAGTATAGGCTTTTGTAGTAGGATCTGATGATTTTTTAATTTCCTCGGTTTCTCTTGTTATGTCACCCTTTTCAGTTCTGATTTTATTAATTTGTATACTGTCTCTTTGCCCTCTGATCAGTCTGGCTAAATGTCCCAGTATGTCATCGTTGCTCCCTGTTTGGGACAAGTGTTGCTGCCTCCTTGCCTAAGATACTGCTCTACTTCTTGGGTTAGAGGTTCTGGGAGACCAGCGTCCTCTGGATTCTGTGAGACTGAGTGCAGAGCTGACTCCCAGGATCTGCTGAGTGCTTGGGCCCAGACCGGAAAAAAACCTGTGCTCTGGGCCAGGAGTGAGTTCCTGGGTCCTAGTGGGTCCCATTTACTCCCTGTTTGGGGTGGGTGTTGCTGTCTCCTTACCTGAGATGCTGCCCGAATTAAAGCTCCTGGGAGGCCCTCTTACTCTGGATTTGGTGAGGTTGGGTACAGAGATGCCACCTGAGATCTCAAAGTCAGTTTTTATGAAAGACTAGAATCTTTGTAAGAAAAATGTTAAAGGAAATACATGGAAATGTTTGTTCCTTTAGTTTAGTTAACTGCTCTCATATCTATTATTATCCTGTGTTTACCTGATTTCTTTTTTACAATAAACACAGGAATTCCATGGGACTTGTAGACTCTTCTAGATGTTGAGCCTACAGCTATTCTTTTACTAGTTGTTCAAGTGAACACAATTTTTATTTTGTTTAGGGGCACTGTTTTTGCTATACCACCCAGGTTGGTTACACATTTTCAGGGCAAGGGTATGTCAGGAGTGTCCTCTTTTATAAGATTGGAAATTTGATATCTTGTGTCTGGAACAGGGGCATAGTTTGTGATTTTTCTCCATCATCGTTATCAATAACTTCCCCAACAGGAAGTACCCTATCAGACTAAATTTCCTCAATTGCTGTCCCTGGAATTTTAGGAGTATTAATTTAAATACCCTAGTATTGTAAAATATATAATATTCCCATAAATTTATGGTTATGCCTGTCATATAAGTTCCCAACTTCCCATTTTTTCTTTCTGTTCCCAAATAGGTAATCCACAGGACACTTTGTCTTATTCCTAAAAATTTACCAATTCCTATAAATTGCATGTAAACTTTGGAAGTAGTCAATTTGGATTTCAAGACTTTTGAGAAAGTATACTAACATCAGATCCTGTTTCTACTAATTTTTCTACGTGAATACAATTTATTTGTATCATGAATTTGGATGTCTGATGGATCTATCTATCTATCTATCTATCTATCTATCTATCTATCTCTCATCCTAGGATTCAAGCTGCATCTGAGATCCTGAAATCCTGCTGCTTTGAGTCCAGTGGTTCCTCAGCTACTCTGAATGCAGTGGTTTTCAGCTACTCTGAGTGTGGTGGTTCCTCTGAAACTCTGAGTTCAGTGGATCCTCTCATATGGTTCAGGATATGGTGTCTTCACAGGAACTGACCAGTTAGGTGTCTGCCACACAAAAAGGACCAGTTGATGAAAGAAAGTTACATGATATTCTGGAGGATAGGGTTTGGGTGAGTGATGTGTCCTGAGTGCCCCAGGCTTCTGTTTACAGCTCTGGGGCATAGTGTTGTGGGGAAAGTTCATACCCACTGCTCTAGTGCAGTGGTTCCTCTAGCATGGTACAAGATATGGTGTCTTCATGGGAGCAGACCAGCTATGTTTAGTCCCTGATTTTAAAGAGATTGATTCAAGTTTCTCTCCATTTAATTTGATGCTGGCTACTGGTTTGCTGTATATTGCTTTTAATATGTTGATGAATGGACCTGCAATTCTAAATGTTGCCAAGACTTTTAATGTGAAGGAATGTTGAATTTTGTGAAATGATTTTCTAGCATCTAATGAAATGATGATGTTTGTTTTTTCTTGAGTTTGTTTATGCAGTTGAATACATTGATGGATTTTCTGATATTGAAGCATCCCTGCATCCCTGGGATGAAGCATATGTGATTGTAGTGAAGTATTGTATTGATGTGTTCTTGGATTCAGCTTGCAGAAATTTATTGAGTCTTTTTGAATTGCTATTCTAAGGGAAATTGTTCTGAAGTTCTCTTTCTTTGTTTGGTCTTTGTATAGTTTAGGTATAAGCATAATTTTTCTATCTAGAATGAATTGGGTACTGTTCTGAGAGTCTAGCTTTCTCTCTGTTCCTGTGATTCCAGGATCCTGTGATCCTGAGCTCCTGTGTGTGTCAGAGCTACTAGGAGTCAAGCTGGCTCTGGGATCCTGAAATTCTGGTGTGACAAAACTGCTGATTTTCTGTGACCCTGGGCATGTTAGAGCACCTGAGTAAGCCTTCCTTTCGGTGTTGTGCAACTGGGTGTGGAGCTAGTCCCCATGGTCTTCTCAGGGCACTATTCAGACTGGAAGTAACCCATGTGACTGGCCTAATGGGTCTTCCTATGTCACTGGAGTCTGCTGATCCCTGTCACTTGATTTGGGGGCAAATGTTGTGGCCTCCTAACCTATCATCCTGGGCATGTCAGAGCCCTGAAGTTCCTTTTAGATATCGTATTCCTTAGTACTCTTATTCAGGGAAGCTATAGACACAGAGGTCCAAAGAATCATGTTGATTCTGCAATCTTCCTTTGAAAGGAGAGAAAATTTTAACTTGGACCAAAAACTCAGCTTGGGGCCCTCTGGCCCAGATGGAGTAGGAAAAACAGGTATGGTTCAGGTAAAGAGTTCTGAGAAAAACAGGTATGGTCCGGGTAAACAGTTCTTTGAAAAACAGGTATAGAGGACGTGTGAGACCCTGACCCTTAACCTGGTGTCATGCTAAGATAGTGCATGCCAATTTTAAAGAAGCCAATGAGAATGCTGTGTTTCCCCCCTCCCTCAGTTGTATTTTCACCCTGTAAAAGCTGAAGATTTTTACTGCCTGGGGCCGATCTCCTCTACCCCTGTGTGGGATACAAGTGAAGCCCCTATGCTGGTTTGAATAAATTCTCTTGCTGTTTGCATCAAGACTTGTTTCTCCTGAGTGATTTGGGGTGAAATCGTGTTTCCTGTCAAATAGTAGGGTCCTCAGTCTGAGGGTATTACATCTTCTAAGGAGCTCATCCACTAACAAATACTCTCATTCATAGAGTTATTATTTGATTATAGAATCTGACTGTTAATTAATAGTTTACTTAAAATATGATTAATTTTTAGTGAAAACAGCCAAAACAAACTGAGAAATAAACTAAAGATATAAATCCAAAAAGTAAAATTATGCAAAGCAGAATAAAGTTTTTGCCCCATCTCTCTTGTTACACAGTCCATTACAAGTATTACGCTCACTTTTCATAAGCTTGCCTGATCAGAATTTGCCTGAAGCCATTCACATTTTATACCCAGATGGTGGTTTGGTAGGATATCAAACAGAAGAAAAATGGCTGAAAGATTCACATATAAGCAAAGGCTTAAATTAAATGAAGTATATCTATTTTTAAGGAAAAAGAAGGAGGATATGCTTTGTAAAAAATGAATCTCATTTGCAATTGTTCAGCTTTCAGATAATGTAGAATAGAAGAGCTATAGGTACCTGTGGGTAGCAAAAAAAATGAATTTCCAATGTTTTTGGCAAAGCTGATGCAATTCAAAACAAGTATATTGACATTGTCATAGTAAAAGTCAAGAGATAATGAGTGTAGAAAAGGACAGGGATAAATGTAGTTCCATATAAAAGGCTGGTAAGAATATGACATGTCCATGATTATTGAAAACTTTGACCGCTAGTCAAAAGACTAGAAATTAAGTCACTCTCTGACACCAAACTTTCATTCCTAGGTCTGTACACATCAGAAATGTCATCTGAGGTACACACTGATGTTATTTGTATCAATGTTTATAATAATTACAAGGTAGATAAAACTATAGTAGGTAACCACCAAAAAATAAGTTGACACAACACATATGGCCCATTCTACATGCTAATAAGAAGTAAATTAAATTTGAGCATCCTTGAAAATTTGTCAAGTTAACCATCATAAGTAGCCTCACATCATGGGATTCCAGATATGTTGTGTTTAAAATAGATTTTTTCATCAACAAGAATATTGTTGTTTCTTAGGTACATGGGAATGCATGACTGAAGGATGAAAAGCTACTTTGTAAGGTATGATGGTCACAAAAACAAAAGAGGCTAAAGCATTTGAATCCTTGTAAAGCCTTTCAACTACGACTTTGGTGGGTACTATAAAATGTCAATAAAATATTTAGTAAAAATAAAGATAGGCTAACTGGTAGTCAGGAAAATTTTGGTTGATGGTTTTTGCTGTGGGTTGATGTGCCTCTCCTTCTTCTATAGGCTATAGGAGGTGCCTACTTAAGTATTCATCACATGCCCAGTGATCAATCAAAATTGAAACTAGGTTCACCTCCATAGCCTCCCCAAACACCTCCTATCCCAGGTCTCTGTATAGTCCAGACTATGACCTTCATCAATATCTATTCTCACTACTTGCATTCTCCTTCCCCACTCCCCAACAAACTTGACTTTAGGCATAAATTTTTGTAACCTATTTTTAATAAGGGTTTAACCTCCTCTCTTCTATCCAACTACCCACCAGATGTAGAGGAGAAGAAACATCATTAGGATATGAGGGAAGAAGATCTGTTCAGCAATAGTTCTTTGGGGGCAAGCTCAATATCCTTTGGTAGAATTTCAGTCACATAGCAAGCACCAAATACAACTTGGTAGCTATAAACAAGTTCTCTACACAGACAGACAGCAGGCATGAAACTGCAGCTAAAGTCCAGTACTTTTGGTAGGCAGACATCAGGCACAAACCAGCAGCTGAAGTTCAATCATCAAGAAAATACCAGGTACACAAACTATGCAAGACTCACAAAGCAATCACAAAGCAAGACTCAACTGATACAGGAAAATTGAAAAAGAAAAGTCTTGGATCATATCAGATAACTATTGGTTAAAACTAGATGTCAACTACAGCAGAAACACCAGAAAGCCTACACACTCATAGAAATGGAACATCTGCACATTCAATGATCTCTGGATCAGGGTAGAAATAAAGGAAGAATAAAAGACTCTCTATCATTCAATGAAAATGAAGGCACAACATACATAAATTTATGGGGCATGATGAAAAGCTTTATGAAGAAATTTATAGTACTATATGCCTCCATAGGCCGGCACACAAAAGAGGAATAGAAGGCAGGAAATAATCAAAACCAGGACTAAAATTTGTCAGCTATGCCAGGCAGTGGTGGCACATGTCTTTAATTCCAGCACTTGGGAGGCAGAGGCAGGCAGATTTCTGAGTTTGAGGCTAGCCTGGTCTACAGAGTGAGTTCCAGGACAGCCAGGGCTACACAGAGAAACCCTGTCTCAAAAAACCAAAAAAAAAATATATATTGTCAGCTAGAGACAATGAAAAAATACAAAGAATCAATGAAACTAAGTGCTAGTTCTTTGAGAAAATCACCTAGAATCTCCTTAGCCAAAATAACCAAAAGACAGAGAGACAGTATCCAAATCAACAAAATAAGACATTAAAAGCTAAATAGAACAACAGACACTTAAGAAAGTCAATCAATAAAAAAGCCTCTACTCCATGAAAGTGAAATATCTTAATGAAGTGAATGAATTTCTAGACAGATACCACTCACCAAAGTTAAATCAAGATCAATTAAACTAAACAAGTATTTAACCCCTATAGAAATAGAAGCAGTAATTAAAATTCTCCTAAATTACCACAGGGCCAAATGGTTCTGGCAAGGAATTCTACCAGATCTTCAAAGAACAGCTAATTCTAAGAATCCTCAAACTCTTCTTTCAAATACAAAGCAAAGGAAACAGCCAAATTAATTTCATGACTCCACTGTCATGCTGATACCTGAAACACACAATTACTCAACAGAGGAAGAGAACTTGAGACTGATTCTTCTATGAACATTGATGCAAAAATATTCATTATAATATTGACAAACTGAATACAAGAACACATCGAAGTCACCATCCATTATGTTCAAGTAAGTTTCATCCCAGGGATGCATAGATGTTTCTGTATATGAACATCCATCAACATAATCTACCCTATAAACAAACTGAGTGAAAAAAAATCACATAACCATCTCATTAGAGGCTGAAAAGTCCTTTCTCAAACTCCAACATCCAACATCTGTGGTTTTTTAGAGGTAGCAATATCTGTCTAGGCCATTCTAGCTCTTAGAATCTCTTGCCTATATTTGACAAATACATAAACATAATTAATGCAAAATTCTACAAGTCAAAAGCCAACACCAAGCTAAATGGAGAGATACTTAAATCAATTCCACCTAAATCAGTGATGAGAGAAGGCTGCCCACTCTCTTAATATCTGTTCAATATAGTACCTGAAATCCTAGACAGAGCAATAGGACAACTAAAGCAGATCAAGGGGATACATATTAGAAAAAACTATCCAAATAATTCCTGTTTGCTTTTGGTATAATAGTGTACATAAATGACCCTAAAACTTCTACCTGAAAACCCAAACAGCTGATAAAGAAAGTGACTGAATACGAAATTAACTCAAAAAGATCAGCAGTTCCCACTTGTACAAATGAGAAACTGGTAAATAAAGAAATTAGAGAAAGTACAATTGTGATAGTCATGAATAATATAACATAACTCAGTATAACTATAATCAAGCAAGTGAAAGATCTGTTTGACAAGAATTCCAAAGCCACGAAGAAAACAACTGAAGAAATATCAGAAAATAGAAAGATGTCTCATGTTCATGGATAGGTAGGGTTAAAATACTGAAAATATCATTTTACAAAAAGCAGATTCAATGATATCTCCATCAAAATTCCAACACAATATTTCATAGACCTTGAAAGAAAAAAATTCTACTTGATTCTAAAAGATAATTAATGCTGGCTTTCCAAAAAGCAAAACAAAACAAAAATCATGAACAATAAAAGAATATTCAGAGGAGTCACCATCCCTAACTTAAAGCTGTACTATAGAGAAAGAGTGATAAAAACTGCATGGTATTTTACAGAAAAAGAATGTTGATCAATAGACTCAAATCATGACAGAGAAAAATAATCCCACACACCTATAAGTGCTTAATATTTTATAAAGAAATCAAATCCATACAACAGAAAACAGAAAGTATCTTCAACAAATCATGCTGAACTAACTGGATACTTGTTTGCAGAAGATTGAAAATAAACTTATATTTATCACCCTGCAAAAAACTCATGTCTAAGTGGATCAAGCATCTCAACATAATTTTTGATGAACCAACTCTCATAGAAGATTAAGAGGGAAATGTGCTTGAATACATTGGTAGAGAGGACAATTTCCTGCACAGAACACCAAAAGCTCAAGCTCTAAGATCAACAAGTGATAAATGGGACCTCATCAAGCTGCAAAACTTCTCTAAGGGAAAGGACACTATCAGTAAAAAAAAATGTCAGTCTAAAGATCAGGACAGAATCTTCACCAACCTTACATGTGACAGAGAAGAAATGTTCAATATTTATAAAGAGCTCAAGATGTTAATCCCCAATGACCTGAATAAACCAATTAAATAATGGGTCAGAGAACTAAAAAGAATTCTCAACAGAGGAATTTTGAATGGTCTAGAAGCACCTAAACAAATATTCAATGTTTTTAGTCAACAGAAAAGTGCAAATCAGAATAACTCTGAAGTTCCATATTACTCCCACCCATCAGAATGTATAACATCAAAAATTCAACAGATCGCACCTACTGGTGAAGATTTAGAGCAAGGGCAACACACCAACTTTGCTGCTGGGAGTGTAAAGTAGTAAAACTACTGAGGAAATCAATTTGGAGTTTTCTCAGAAAACTAGGATTAGTTTTACCACAAAACCTAGCTACTCCACTCCTCAGTGTATAACCAAAAGATGCTCCACACTCCCATAAGGATACGTGGACAACTATGTTTATAGCAACTTCATTCAAAACATCTAGAAACTAGAAATAACCTAGATGTCCCTCAACTGAGTAATGGATAAAGAAAATGTTTTTAGTCTGACTTTCTTTGGCAAATGTGTGCTTTGTATTTGATCCTACCAAAGTCTCATTTTAAATTGATTATGTGGTGTTTGTGTGTGCTGTTGTATGTATGTATGTATTGTGGTGTGTGTGTGTGTGAGTGTGTGTG
>NW_021609670.1:0-7756 GCF_004785775.1 Grammomys surdaster | reverse complement strand
CCTCCCCTCTCCTCTCCTCTCCTCTCCTCTTCTCTTTTCTTTTTCCTGAGACAGGGTTTCTCTGTGTAGCCCTGGCTGTCCTGGAACTCACTCTGTAGACCAGGCTGGCCTTGAACTCAGAAATCTGCCTGCCTCTGCCTCCCAAGTGCTGGGATTAAAGGCGTTCGCCACCACTGCTCAGCTGCTTTCTATTTTTTATTAAACTCTCAGCTACTGCTCCAGTGGCATGCCTGCCTGCCTGCTGCCACATTCCCCAACATGACGGTCATGGATTCTAACCCTCTGGAACTGCAAGCCTCGAATCAATCATTGTAGTTTGTAAGTTGCCTTGGCTATGGTGTTTCAGTCCCAGCGACAGAAAGGTAACTAAGGCAATACACAAGCAGCAAGAGCCGCTCTGGGACTTTGGACGGCATTTTTTATAAAACAGTGATTTCACACAGCTTCCCCGGATGCCCAGTTGGGTTATGGACAGACATCATATTGTCCTTCATCCTTCTAAAAATAAGCAGTAGTCAGAAAGGACAGGGCGCCTTACCCTCTGCACACCTCAGATGGAGTGAAGCCATTTCTAGAAAGCAATTCACAGTCCATGGGAAGTCTTAATAGCTTTGACCCAGCCCTTTCATTCCAAAAGCGTAACTGAGGAAGAGTCAGATGTGCCCACACCCTTGTATTTGTGCCTTGAATGTCAAAATCATTCATTCCGTTATTTAAATAGTCATTGTGTGATTATACAATAATCATGTATGTGTGTTATGTATATATTAGTGTATATCATTATGTTTGTGTATTATGTAGGTGTATGTCTCTGTGTTGGTATGTGCACATATGTACGGGTGTTTTCAGAAGACAGATATAATTGGATCCCTTGGAGCTAGACCTCCAGGGAGTTATGAGCCACCTGACAGGAGTGCTAAAAAATAAACCCTGGTCCTTTGGAAGAGCAGCAAGTGTTCGCCGCCCTTATGCGACCTATCTCTTCAACTCCCATTTAATTATTTTACAAAGTAAGCTCCCTACACATGCCTTGCTAGGGCCTGAGGCTAACAGTGAACTGTGGTAGAGTCGCGGACGTTGACCTCACTAATCTCATCACTAGATGATGTTTCCATGCCCGGTGAATTCATCATGATTATATTAAATGCCATGAAGAAGGTGCGTATGGTCATGGGGACAGTGGACATAGGGCCTGATCTAGTCTGGGAATTGGCTGAAGGTTTCCTAGAGGGAAGTTCATTTTGGCTGAGACCCAAGACAATGACGTTGACCAACCTTTGGATGGGTCCTCCTATGTCAGTCAACCCAAACAACATACTTCCTCAGCCTTGGTTTCTTATCTGGTTGCTGGGATAAAATATCTTGACAAAAGCTACTTCTTGGTGACAGTGTTAATTTCTGCTCATAATTTGAGGATATGGACCCTCATGGCAGGGAGCCAATGTGACAGGGACTGGAAGCAGTTGATTCCTTCGCATCGTCAATAAAGATACAGACAGACATGAAAGCTGGTTCTCAGCTTGTGTTCTCCCAGACCCCACTAACCATGCAGTTCATGACCAGAGCCCAGAGAATGGCGTTCTCCACCCTTCGGATGAGGCCTCTCATCTTTGTGAACTGAATCAATATACTTCCTCTCATGCATGTACAAAGGTGAAATATTCCCTGACAGGTGAACCTAGAGGCCTGAATCCTAGCTGATTTGAGATCTTACAAGGCTGACAACCGTAACCACGAGGCAGCTCTAGCCAGCTGGTGACTGGGTAGAGAGGTAGAGATTCAGAGACAGGAAGCATCATCATCTATGACTATAGCCTTTCCAGATGCAGCATGTCGGAAGACTTGGGGGTGGACAGCTGAGAAAGTTGTGGAACACACCAAAAGCCTTCAACCACAGGTTTTTCTATTACAAGGTGAAAAAAACCAACCAAACTAGTCAGCGTCTAAGGGAGGACTATTGAAATGAATTTTGCCACACCCCTTTGAAGGAATGAGGACTCTTAAGTGACCTTGCACATCATAAATTGGTTTAGGAAATAAAAATAAATATGTGAAATATAGTATCGCAAATAAAGTCACAGTTGTATATACTCTATCTTCCATTCCTATTGAAGAATAGAAAACAGAAATACAGAAATGTCTGGGAAAGTGAACGTCAACATGTCAACATGGTAACAGTGGCTAGGTTATTTCAAGCTACTTCAGGAAGTGTGGCTATATGAATTTTTTTGATTTACCCATACTTTATAATCTCTCTCTCTCTCTCTCTCTCTCTCTCTCTCTCTCTCTCCTCTCTTTCTCTCTCTCTCTCTCTTTCTCTCTGTCTCTGTTCCTTTCTCTGTCTCTCTGTTTCTCTTTGATGTACTGGGGTGGCTTTTTGATGTACTATAGCTCACAATGACTTGGGGCTGGGCTGTCTGGAGTTTGTCTTTACCTATCTCAACCCTGCCACCCTATCCACAGCTCTATGAGCCGACCTCACCTACCTGTAAATTGCCCTGTAGCTGCCCCAGGGATTAAGAGATAACACCATAGAAGGATTAGCACAGACTCTGGCCCATGAGTAAGAGTGTAACAGCCACAGCTAAGAACAGAAACAAAGTTTACACCCCCTACCTCTCCCTCCTTTCAAGACAATTCTTCATGCTGTTAGCTGTGTGCTTAAGACTATGTCAGAGTAAGAGAGAGTTACAGTGTGTCACTGTGGTTACTCTCACTGGACCACAGGAAGGAGTGAGGTGGCAGTGTGCAAAAATCCGGCTTGGACTGGACAGTGGATGATTTCTATGGAAACCCTGAGATGGCAGATTTCATCCGTAGCCCACACCTTATTCCTCCCCTCCCCTCCCTTCTCCACCTCCCACCCCTTTCTCTCACCTTCCTCCCACCATCCCCTTGGTGACGTTTCCTCCACTCATCTTCACACCAAATCAAACCAAACCCCTTAGTGTCAAAGGAAGGACTATTGAAATGACTTTTTTCCACATCCACTCAAAGGAACAGGAATCACTTCTTCAGATTCATCTGAGGCCAGAGTCTATACAGTGGACCAGGGCATACCAGTTTTCCCAGGTAACACACCTGCTACTGTGCCTTAGGCTCAGCTGACTCTCTTAGCACAATGTGACTATCAGATGCTCCCCCACTGGATGTGACATAGGGGAGCAGCTTAATGAAACATGAAAAGGAAAGACGTAGTTAAAGGGGAAGACACAAGACCTCCTGAAAGACACCACAAAACTTAAAGATGAAGACTTCATCTCTTTGAAGCTAACTTCAGTTGTACTTCCAGGCATATTCCTTAAGCTCTCTGAATCTCTTTTTCCATCCTCAGCCATAGAGTCCATATGGTCCAGATCAGTGGTTCTCAAATTTCCTAACTCTGCAACCTTTTATCCAGTTCCTCCTGTTGTGATGACACTCTCCTAACCATAAAATTATTTTTATTGCCACTTCATAACTATAATTTTGATACTGTTATGAATTGTAATGTAAATAGGTTTTTGGAGATAGTCTCCAATGGGGTCGTGACCCACAGGTTGAGAACTAGAGGTCTTGAGCCTCACTAGTCCTGAGGGTTCAATGGGGTAGCTTGACAACACCCTGGAGCTGCTTAATGGTCATTTTTAAGTTTTCTTTCTTCTGATTTTTTTTTTTACTTCTTCTAAGCTTTGAGGGTGTGGTTGATGGAAGAATTATGCTGCTGATCAAACACGCAGGGGCACAGAAAGCCCAAGGAACAGTTCGAGATGGGACATGTTAATCCAGTGGTTCTGTTGGGACAGCAGGTAGAACACATTTACAGGGGAACTACAGTGATGGGATGACATCTTTGTATCTTTGCTTATTCTACAGAGGTAGAACAAGTGAAAATTTAGGGGGTAGAGTACAGAGAAAAGGAGGAAGAGCTGAGTTCAAGGCTATGGAGGGGGAGGTTTCAGAATCTGAAACACAGTAACAGGCAAGGAAGGTCATCATCAGAGCCAAGGAAACTAAGCAATTAAAAGTTACACTTGCATTTGTCACAAGGGAAACCTCTCCAAATCCATCCTTCCACTCCGCCAATTTTCCGGAGTCAGTGAACACCAGTGTTCTTGTGCAGTTCCTGTGCTGGTGTGAAATAGAAACTTCTGGTTTGTTTGGAAAGTTCGTTGTGTCAAGTGTCTTCCTGGGGCACACAGGAGAAAGGATGTTTTGCTATTGCAGACACGTGAAAGGATGGGTGATGTTTAGAAGGAATATAAATATGACCCCACAGACAGTGTGAGCTCCGGCATTGGTTCTCTCTGCTCTGTCTCATTCTTCTTTGCTGAGGGAATGCATGTATTGGTTTGCCTTACATTGCTTTGCTGAGTTTCTCTGGTGGTGTCTTGATGGAGAGAAACTCACCAAAGAACTTCTCTTGAGATTCCTGGGACTTCTTGCTCCTTTGGTGGATTTGGGCTGGTTGGTGAGCCTCTTGGTTTCCACTGAATTGAACTACAGTGCTGATTCGTGTGTGGTGTCTGCTGACTAGACTGGCCTACAGCTGCTGGTTCATGTTTGGTGTTTGCTAGTGGACTGGACTGAGAACAATGAAGATTGGAATCACCCCAAAGAACTATTTCTAATCAGGTCCACTTTCCCCATATCCTAACAATCTTTTTATTTCACAGTCTCTGGTGGGTGGTGGGCTCCAAGGAAGGTTGAACCCTATTAAAGTATGTTGTGAAATTTATGCCTACACTTCTGTGTCACTGATCACCCCGAACATATCTCCTTCTCTGCAGGTCAGGACCATGCTCCAGAAAACTGTCAGTAGCATGGTCATCCTTCAGAGTCTAGTATAGGCCACCACCATGCATTCTTCTATCCCTCTCCAGCCCACAAGGCAGGCTACTGATGTCTATTTTATCACTATTATGGGGGGGGGAGCTTGAAAACAAATTGTTCTTTATCTCAAAGAGAAAGATGAATCACATTTATTTAATTTATTAATTATATTTACTTCTGTGCTGCATATTGAGAGACTATGTGTCCAGAACGCTGGGTCCACAACCTCTTGACCCCATCTGTACTGTTTTCATGGGAGTACTTATGAATCTGGAGACTTAGCAACTTGGTGTCTGATCACTCTAGGTAAACGCAGCTCGTGGGTTATGGATACCAGTCTCCCTTATGCACGTCTGTACATGCAGACAGTCAGCTTGGGTGTGGAAGAATCCATTCTTAAGTGGTTTGTGAGTCTCTGGTCAGTCTCAGCTAATGGCAAAAGCAGAGCATTGATTGAAAAGAAGAACAGGTATTCTACCTCCACCACCACCCACCTCCACTTCAGGCAGGGGCAGCCAGTCCCACCACTGGACTCCTATCCAGTTAGTATTCTCCACAGATCCACAACAGGACACATGACATACTATTAGCTCAAGTAACTGTCCAGTCCTTGGCCCTCCATTGTTTGATTAATTATAGAAGATCTTATGTTTTCACTGGAACCTCTTTGGGATACTGCTGTCACCCCATTTTCCTCCCTGGCTTAGCATTCTGGGAAAACTCTTTAGGGCTGACCTTCCCTCACATACAGTAATGTCAGGCAGCTCTCACAAGGGTCCTAGGCATGGAAAAGCCATTACCAGTGTTCACACCTGTGCCACCACTGGTGAGCAGAACGGCTAATATGAGGGGCATCTGCTGACTATGTAGAATAGCTGATAAAGACTTGGGTGCAAAGGTTTGGGAGGGGACCCCACATCAATAAAAGGGGATGTCGAGGCAGGGCAGTGCATCTTGAAATGTTGGGTATCTCTGATAGGAAACATTGGTCAATTCTGGTTTACAGTGTGTAAAAGTTACTGTCTGACTCACCCCAGACTCATCCACCCGAGTGGGCGAGTCTGTTGTTTACCCACCCACTACTACTCTCTGTTGGCTGTGGTGGCTTTTGATGGCCCCAGAGACACCCTCTGGCAAAGGCCAAGAGTGGGGCAGATACCTCAAGTGGGAAACTGCCAGTGTTCAATAAAGGGGTTCTCCATGGTGAGTTTAGGTGAATGAAATCCACCATTTCAGGGCTTACTTACTATGCAGAATTTTCATCTCCTTATTTTGGTTAGTTTCTAGAAAGTGGAGCTTTGTGGGAGGTGCTTGGTACAGTGCTCAGAAGGGACTCAGCTAGCGTAAAAATCAATGATATTAGATTTGCCTATAAAAATAGAGAAACGAGAGCAAAATTAGATTAATCTGCTGGGATTTCTTATTTAAGGTCCCAGATCAGGTTCCTTGTACCTGCAGCCATGAAGTAAGCAGCTATGAAAGCAACTACTGTTTAGCCACAGTGGTAGGCTCTTTACCTGGAGCCTTTATTGGCTAGAAGGTCATTGAACAAGAGAAACAGCCCTGTCCGGAGAAACCAGCTCTGGGCTTGGAGAGAAGATGGAAGATGATCCCCTGCCTGTCGATGGCATTGGAAGGCTTGAGCTAATGCACGCCTTCCAATTACCCACAACTTCCCTCAGAGGAGCTCTTTCTCATAAAGACTCATCACTAAGACTTCAATAACAGCGGGTAGAGACTTGGGACAGAATCTTACTCATGTATAGATTTCAGAGTCAGCTGAGATCTCTGAGCATCCAACCCGGTGCCTGGCTCCTAGTAGTTCAGTAAGTGCTAGGCACATAGAACCTTGAAGCATCCTAAGCCTCTAGCATATCACTGAGCTCTCTGTCTGGGTCTTCTTGGTCATTGGTACCATATTTTCTCTAACCTCATTGTGTGTGAACTTCTGGAAGCTATCTGTACTTATAACATAAATTCATATTGCTAATGGAGTGATCTTGAGTCAGACAAGCCCAATATGGCTTGTCCCAGAAAGAGTCAAATCCATATAGTCCATTTAGGAGATCAGAAAACACCTGTCTGGGGACAGAAAAGACAGGTGACAAAGCTGTATCATCAATTTACAGCTGTGGCCATTGGAGCTTACTCTCTCAAGATTCTGAGGGCCAGGGTGAAGCATAAGCCTTAGAACTTGCTTCAGAATGGAATCCCCCAATCCCCAATCTTGCTAAAGTAGGTGTGTGTGTGTGTGTGTGTGTGTGCGCGCGTGCGCGCGCGCAAGCGTGCATGTGCCCACGCACCTTTGTTTAATACTAGTTTTTACTTGTTGATGTCTGGTCCTAGAAGTCATGTGTGTTCCAACACATTGGGCATGCTACCTGGAACCTACATATAAGAGCACACTAGTCTGAAGAGCCCAGTGAGATCTCTTGGGCCAGGTTCTGGCATTTGGAAGTGGTAGGTGCTGATACGGTGAGGGTCATGGAGATACAGGTGGGGTACAGACAGCATCTATAAAACAAAGGTGAGTACCCAGTTGATTCAGCCAGTTAGTGTGCAACAGGCTTGGAAAGGACTGTGGTTTACTAATCCTTTAAGTAGCACTTACTAATACTGAACAGATAGAGTGTAGCAATTTCCCAAGCCCATGTATCTATTGGAAACACAGCACTCTTTTGTTGTAGGTAGAGTCTAGTTCTCCCTTGGGAGACCAAGAGAACGCTGGGACTACTTGGATGAAGAGATGTTACAGAAGTGAAGCCTTTGGTTTCTAAAAGCAGGTCTTAGGAAATGATAAAGGCTCACAAACTCACTCTCTCTGTCTCTGTCTCTGTCTCTCTCCCTCCCTCCCTCCCTCCTTCCCTCCCTCCCCCTATCTCTCTCTCTCTCCCTCCCCCTCCCTCCTCCCTCCTCCCTCTCCCTCTCCCTCTCCCTCTCCCCC
>NW_021609669.1:0-1380 GCF_004785775.1 Grammomys surdaster | reverse complement strand
TAATATTATGTATATATATGCATATATGTATATATATGTGTGTATATCTAATGTAATATTATGTAATATATAATATATAATATATAATATAACATTAAATATTATATATACTACATATATATTCTATATATATACATATACAACATATATATTACATAATATATGTATATGTATATATGTATATATGATGTAATATTATGCAATATATAATATATAATGTAACATTATATATTACATATACTACATATATATTCTATATATACATATACAACATATATATTTATTACTCATATATGTTGTATATGTATATATAATGTAATATTATGTAATATATAATATATAATGTAACATTATATATTACATATACTACATATATATTCTATATATATACATATACAACATATATTACATATTGCTTAATATACAATGTAATATTATGTAATATATATAAATATATATTGTAAACATATTTCATATGTATTATACATTTAATTAATATGTATAATATGTACTCATACTTTTCACTCACATTTATTGATAAGAGA
This sequence comes from Grammomys surdaster, assembly GCF_004785775.1. Taxonomy (NCBI): domain Eukaryota; kingdom Metazoa; phylum Chordata; class Mammalia; order Rodentia; family Muridae; genus Grammomys; species Grammomys surdaster. The sequence continues at coordinate 835 of NW_021609669.1, read as the reverse complement.
TTTTTCATATAATACATAATGTTTGCAGTTTTATAAATTATATATTATACTCTGAAGAAATAATATCTCGCATATATATACATATATGGAACAACGTACATGCTTATCAGTTTGGCTTAGGTGGGTGGCATCCTTTGTTATCGCTTTTGAACATCTAATCAATAAAACGTGATATTCAAGAATAGCGTGCTTCTTCAGGCACACATCAGAATACACGTGTAATATAAAATACTCTATCATCAGAATGCATGTGTTATATGAAATAGTCTAACGTCAGAATGTTCGTTTCTTCGTTCCTTTTCACCCAAACTTAGGACGTTAATTTCTAAATGTGGTTTAAAATTATATTTAAATAATTTTAAATAATCTTAATTTTATTTTGCACATTAACTTCTAAATGTATTTCTAAATAAATTAAACATAATTTTTAAATAATTTTAAATAGAATTAAATAATTTTAAATAATTTCTACGTCAATGTCTGCCATGATGCATAAAATCACAAACCATCATCTTATTTTTTAACTTTTCACATTGTTCTTTCATCAGATAGAAGATCTGAAGAAGTAAAATTTCACGTTCAGTGATAATATATTCCTGACTCCCATAATATCAACTGATTATACTTTAGCAACTATATATTATATATTATACTCTAAGGAAATAATATTTCACACACACACACACACACACACATATATATACATATATATATGTATATATATGTATGTATATATATATGAAATAACATACATGCTTATCAATTTTTCATATGTGAATAGCCCCACCTAACAAATAAATCAATATTGCTCAATAATAAATTTGTTACTGTGAGT
>NW_021609668.1:0-1219 GCF_004785775.1 Grammomys surdaster | reverse complement strand
TCAACTGCATGATCCTCCCTCCCCAACAGCTATGAATCTTGCTTAACTGGGTCACCAACAAACCTTGATAACTCTTAAGCTATAAACATGTTCGCCTATCAGAATTAAGTACTGAAACCCTTCCTTTCAGGATGCCAGATGGGAGGAGCTGAGGGAAAGTACTCATTTCGGTCCCCATCTGACAGGACTTTCCACAGTGCCTGCAACCTGGTCAGAGAGAGGAAGTAAGAACTGGTGTCAGGAGGGAGCTGCTAGGTGGCAAAGAAAGAGCCCTCAGGATAGGACTGTGGGTGGGAGTCTGGGATTAGGAAGAAAAGCTGTGTGTGTGGTGCATAAGAGAAGTAGGCATGCTTCTATTCCTTGGGAAGAGCTGTGTGGAGGGCTGGAGGGAGGGAAGGTTGGATGCCTGTGTCCTTGGGGAGCCCAGGGATGTGATTGGGATCTATTAACTGGCTTCAACTTTTTAGGTTTTTTCTGTGCACCCTTTCTCCAAGGATGAACCATTCACAAGCTACAAAGTTTTTTGTGTTCATCCTGCTAGTGGCCCTACTGTGTGCACAAAGAGGTGAGATGGAAAGTGAGAGTGGGGAAGAAGGGTACAATGGAGATGGAAAAGGGCCTCAGGGTTGGGGGTGCATCTGCACCCCTCCATTGTGTGCTCAGTGCCCGAGGTATGCTGTGGTCAGGGGATTAGGATTGGTTTGTGGTGGTTGAAGCTTCCCGTGCTGGAGTACTTGCTGGTTTGGTCTGCAAACCTGCCAGAAGAACTGTTGGACTTTACTACCTCTTCCAAAAACCCTGGCCATGAGAACACCCTGTTCTTAGACTACCATGCTGCCCTAGACTCCCAGTCAGGACACCGGACTGTGAGCATACAAACTTGCAGAGGCTTCTTTTTCTGGCCCAGCTGACAAGTCAAGGGGTTTGAAATCCTTAATGCTTTGCATTTGACTTTTTCTTATGCCCCAGCACATGCCACATGAGGCCCCAATGCTAGAACTTCCCTACTCTAGAAGGATTCGTGCTCTCAGATAAGCCTGTGCTTCTAGTTACATCTGTATTACGGGAGGACTCATGGTGAGCCTCAGCTTTAAGCTGGACTCTGGGAAGTTCAGTGCTCTGTCATGCTCAGAGAACCAAGGCCCAGCTCTGCAGGGGTGGGACAGGCCAGAACAGTCCTCACCATCTGGTGGCCCCAGTACATACATACACGCCCACT
>NW_021609667.1:0-3893 GCF_004785775.1 Grammomys surdaster | reverse complement strand
CCTCCCTCCTCCTCCCCCTCCCCCTTCCCCCTGCCCCCTTCCCCCTCTCCTTCCCTCTGGAATTTTTGACCAGGGTTTCTCTTGTAGTCACGGCTATCCTGGAACTCACTTTGTAGACCAGGCTGATTGCAAATTGATACTTGTCCGGTGCTGCTTTCCTTGTGCTGAGATTAAGCGTGAGCACCATTACTGCCCGGCACGCTAATGCAGGTCTGTGAGGTGGGAAGATCCACCTTTAATCTGGTACACCTTCTGCTGGCAGCCTATATGAAGGACGTGGAGCTAGCTCTCTCTTTGTCTGCTTCCTCCTGCAGGTTGTCCTTTGACCTCCACCATGTGCTGTGGCTTGTGTACATGCACACACAAGCACAATTTTAAAAAATACATTTAAAAAGCAGAATTGTGAAAATGCCTTTATACATTCGTCTGTGATTTTTAGATAATGGTTCATTTTATTTTTAATTTTTTAACAATAGCATACAGAATTCTAGGTTTCATTATGATATAATTTGGTTTTGTTGATCCACTCCCACCGTTTCCTTTCATGTCTAAGCCCCGCTCTCTGTACCTCTGAGCCTGCACACTAACTTCTTTTCTGTTTTCATGTTTGTGTGCTCCTCACGTCTCCAGCCCCTTTCCTCTCTAGTTTTATGACCTACGCCTACATGTATGCATGTGTACTACATGTACAGCTGGTGCCTTAGGAAGTCAGAAAAGGCACTGGATTCCCTGGAACTAGAGTTATGGATGGTCGTGAATCACTATGTGAGTGCTGGGAATGGAACCTGGGTCCTCTGCAAGAGCAGCAAATGCTCTTAACAGCTGAGCCATCTCGCCAGCTCTAAATTTATTTTTATTCTTGCCTGAGTGGACGTGCACAATGTGTGTGTCTGCTGCACTCAGAAGCTGGAAGAAGGTAACAGATCTCCCAAAACTGGAGTTACAGATAGTCGCAAGCTGACTTGTGGGTCCTGGGTCTTAAAGCGGGGTTCTTTGGAAGAGCAGCCAGTGTTGGTAACCATTAAGTCATCTCTCCAGCCACAACCCCTTTTGATATCTGCATAACAACTCACTTTTCTAAATAATTTTGAAATATTTTACTTTGTGGCGTGATCAGCATTTAGTTCTTGATTTAACAACAGCAAGCCACTGGCTATCTTTGGTTTCTTTTCCCCCACTGTACTAATCTCTGGGGACACGTTCCCTGAAGTGGATTCCAGGCTCAATGTTAGATATGCACCAATGACTTCTTTATATGTATTTATAACACTTGTTTCATGGGAAAATGAATTCTGAGTCTTTCAAACAGACTTCTACACAGATAAAATCATCTCACATTGGTGCTATAAAATTTTGCCAGTGATTATTTGTTATTTATGTTGGTGTTGTGTAAATTTGTATTTCTGAGTGCAGTCATACTAAATTTCTCAGTGTTCTCAGGAATCTGTGTTCTCAGCTTTGAAGAGCTATGCTATTATACCCAGAGTGCAGGATTTCTGCTCCCCTTCTGTTCCCAGGACACTCTCAACCTGCAGAGAGCGTTAACAAAGACATCTAGCTGCATTTGTTGCTTGGGTGGAGCATGGGAGGGAGGTAGTGTCTGCACTAATGTCTTTCTCTAGAACACTCCTGTGGGCGGAAGGAGTAGGAAGCGTTGTCAAGGCTGAGAAACAGGACACAGCTGCTTCTGAGAGTTCTCTAAGGAGTTGGGAGGTCTCTTGTGGGAAGCTGTCTGTCCTCTCTCAGGTGAAGCCACTGGTTAAATATATTGCTAATACAGTTCTCTGGAGGAGCAGAGATTGGATTTATTCACTGGAGTTAGCTGCTAACTCTCAGATACTTTTAAAAGACAGCTGGGCTGCCGGCAAATGGGTCCAGAAAAAGATTGAAGAGAGAAAGGAACCAATGGCTGTCTGATTCCTCCCTCGTTCCTCTTTTCCTTTCCTCCCTCTCCCAGACCCATCCCCAACTGGAAAACAAGACAAACAAAAACAAACAAACAAACAAAAAACCCTCTTTCTTAAAGTGTTTTGTTTTTTAATTTTTTTAGACGATGCATTTTACGTGGACCAGGCTGGCCTTGAAATCACTATGTACCCAAGGATGATCTTGAAATCATAATCCTCCTTCCTGGGTGCTGAGATTATAGGTGTGTGTGCCACCCTACCCAATTTATGCTGGAGATCAAAGCTGGAGCTTCTTGTATATTAGGTAAGCATTCTGCCAACTGAGCATCATCATTTCCCCCGAAGCTATTTTCTTTTTCTTTCTTTAAAGAATCAGAGCATGCCCTTTCAGAGGAGACACATGCGGATACGCGTGCCTCGAAGTTCCCTTGCACATGCACGCTTACACGCACACATGCACGATGGCAGTGTACTGTATTCAAGCTCAGCTCAGGCACAGTGATACCCAGAATGTGAGCATCTACTCTTATATAATCCAGCATAGGATCTAGAGAACATTTTTTTCAGCCTTGCCCACTGTCTTCAAACCCAAAGGCTTATCATTTAACCAACCAAGCCACAGTAAACACTAAAGAAGGGGAGAAGGAGCCCTTACACACTGTAGGGGGAGTGTAAATGACTGCAGCTGTTAAGAAACTCAGAATGGAGTTTCCTCAGAAAACTAAAAATAGAATGACCATTTGATCTAGCTATACCACTCCTGGGAATATACTCAAAAGACTCTTAAGTCAGCATATTGCAGGGGTTCTTGCAGATTCATGTTTATTTTGGCTTTGTTCACAATAGTCAAGCCAGGGGTCCATCAGCAAGTGAAAGAAAATGTAGTATATGTGTGTATGTGTGTGTGTGTTTGTGTACACATACATACACACAAACACACACACACACACACACACACACACACAGAATGGAGTTTTATTCAGTCACCAAGAGTAACAAAATGCTATTTGCTGGAAAATGGATACAACTGGAGATCACATTAAGTCAATAATAAGCTAGATCCAGAAAGGCAGATAATTTTTTTCTCCTGTAGAACCTGGGTGATATGTATGTATACACACACACACACACACACACACTGTGAAAGTTGAAGGCAGACTATTTAGGAAGGGAATAAACGGGAAGGGAGAAAGGAATAAGTATGATCAAAGAACATGATATTCTTGAACATGAATGTCTCTATTGAACCTATTTTTTGTACACTAAATATACACTAATAAAAAATTAAAATGGATAGGGAGGTATCTCAGTAGTATAGTGCCTATCTAGCTTATTAAAGATGCCAGGTTCTATCCACAGTATCACCTTAGTGGTGTATACATGCAATCCTAACACTTGGAATCGGTAAGCAGGAGGGTCAGGAGTTTAAGGGGAGCCTGGGTTACATGAGAGGGGCCTCAAAGGTACCCCTGCCCTGCCTCCCCTCCCCCCATTTAAACAGCAGTTTTTTTGTCCTTCTGTCCAAACTGTACCTGTCAGGTGCCCTTGTCTCTAAATGAGAGTGATGACTGAGAACTTGCCTGGACAGAAAGCAGGGCCCCAGGTGAATAGCCATATTCAGTAAATGAAGAGAGACCTGGTTACCAAGTCTGGGGGTTCAGACTGTCCTTTTACGTACACTAAGGAATAACAAGTTAGAGGAGAAGCAAACATGTTCCCTTCTCTGGAGTGGCCTGGATGTGGGTTATTGCTGCAGTTTGAACCAAATGTCAGGCAGGCACAGTGGTGCATGCCTTTAATCCCAGCACTTAGGATGCAGACTCAGGCAGATCTCTGTGAGTTTAAAGCCAGCCTGGTCTTTAAAGCAAGTTCCAGGGCTACACAGAGAAATCCTGTCCAAAAAAAAAAAAGAAAAAAAAATTAGAGATAGAGGGAGGGAGGGAGGGGGGGGGGGCGGGAGGGAGGGAGGGTGGTGGTTGGGGATGT
>NW_021609666.1:0-5343 GCF_004785775.1 Grammomys surdaster | reverse complement strand
AAAAAAACAAACTAAACAGAAAAATGTGAGCTCGAGATACTGTTCACTTTAGAGAGACCCTCAATGAAAACCATGCAGTTCTGCATAAAACCTGGTATTGTGATGATTCATCACACACTAACCACTGAACTCAAGATGTAGAGGAAGGAGGCTCTAGAATTACAGGTAGTCCTTGTGTAGTGAGATCCACTCAAGCTAACCTTCACAAAATGAGAAAAGGAAAAATATAACTCTTATAAATATATGTCTTGCAACTGTAACATGTTTTTGAGATATATTGAATTTTTAACTCACCAGAGAAAAATTGTTGATAAAATTTTGGTATGTAAATAAATGCAAGTAAATATTTTTAAAAAATCAACAAAGTGTGCCAAAAAGGCTACTTGAGAGTGATTGCTTAATAGAAGTTGTCTCATTAAAATTTAAGTTGACCATTGGCTGTGCACTAGATTATGTTTCAGAATATTGTATTTGTGGATCCTATATTTCAAGAAACAAAAAAAGATGTCTCATGGAATCTTGAAGTGTGTCACCTAACAGACTAATGATAACTTCCTTTATCATAATAGAAAAGCCAATGTTTCATTCCTCTACTCTGCTGATATGCAACCATCAACTGTGAGTAAATTAACTCTCAAATTACTTTATTGTAACCTACTTATACAAATCATGATAAATTGTAAGAAGTGTGGCATTTGCTTTTGTGTTGTTTGGGAAGCATCTGGCTGAATGGGATGTATAGAAATGCATGTCTAGTGAATGAATTAGCAACTGAACAAATAATTATATCTGCTAAGCTTCTGATTATAGGCCTGGTGTGTTGTGTTCTCAGAGTTTTAACTAATCTGGAGAACTCATATCTGTCCTATATCAATTCATCTACTTGAGTATAACTGGAATCTGTACTACAATGTTTGTCATACAAGACTACACCTTAGGTGACTTAAGATAATGGTTGTTTTGATGACTTTGATCAAATTCACTACTATGCTATGGGGAGCCATGGCATTCAGTGTGACATTCAATGTCTACTTGCAAACAGTAGCTGCACATAGAAGAAAGTTATGAAAGAAGAAATTAAGATACCAACCACATAAAAGTAATTATTCTGCCACCAGAGATCAGAATCAAATCCTTCTTTACACTAATGCCTAAGTATGGATGAAGTTCATTGTTAGATTAATTTAAATCCTTTGAATTCCAATTGTTTGAATTATTATAAATTGGTACAGTTATTGTATACCAATAGGAAACAAATCTTATTCTGTATACTTTTATAAACTGAGAAGAAAGAATTTTTTTCTTTCTTGCTACAATAATGTCAGTGTGCTGGATAAAATAGTCTAATCAATATATTGATTATTCAGAGAGCAAGCTAGCTGTCCTTACAGAAATATGTCTGGATCATACATAAGCAGGAAATATTAAAGCTACCACAAGTGTCAGCACTATGAAAGAGATTTAGGCATAATCACAAAACACTGTGAAAATTATCTTTCTTCCTTAGTTAGGGTCTGCTAATTACTTAGGTCAACTTCACACAAATTAGAATTAACGAGGAAGTGAAAAGCTCAATTGAGAAATTATTTCAATCAAAATAGCCTAGACACATGTCTGTGGGAAATTTTCCTGACTAAAAACTAGTGTAGGAAGGGGAATCCTACTGTAGATGGTCCGTGATCCCTGTGCAGGTGGTCTTGGGATGTATATAAAAGCTAGCTGAACAAAACATGGAATGCAAGACAGTAAGCAACCTTCCTCTGTTACTCCAGCCTTTAAGTTTCTGACTGAGATCTTATTTGACTTCCCTCAGAGATGGACTGTACCACATAAGCTGACATGATGTTTTTTCTCCCTAAGCTGCTGTTGGCCAGTGTTTCATCACAACATTCAAAACAAACACAGGGTGTGGGTGGGTTTATTCTGAAACATTGGCAATACTTATTATATAACAATCAGAGCAGTGTGATAGCTTCTGCAGGTCATCCCAGATAGTACTGACTCTACTCAAGTAGTAGATATATAGTATAAAATATTATATATTTAATTATATAATTAAGATAAATATATAATGTAGTTAAACTATAAGTAAAGTTTAAATAAGATATATACCACAATGTATTTAAACTATAAGTCTAGTTTAAATAAAATATACACTATGTTAATATATCAATATTATAATTAACAGAAGGATAATATATAGTTTAAATGAAATTTTCTCTTATGGCTGGACACTATTCTCTTCAATAATCTATGACCAGCTAACAAAAATTGAACACTCAACAGCAAATTCTCTTTTTTGAGCTGCTGTATATGATTGTCCAAGAGACTCCAAAAACATCATAGGCTATATTGTATAGTCTTCCTTGTTCCTGAGAAGTGGAATTTACTCCCCAATTGCTAAATACACAAGGCAATTCAGACCCATGGCCCACAGGTCCCTGGGCTGTAACTGAGTGGAAAGTTTGCTCCCTGAGGAATAGATTTTATAGTACCAAATGGTGGTATGCAAGTTTCCAAAGGAGAAAAGAAACAAACAGTAACAGTAAGTTATTTTGTGTGTGAACCACAATAATATACCAGCATGGCATGATAGCACAAGGGAGAAGTAGTATCATGAGCCATCTTGGTGGTAGCCAAGAGCACTATAATTAGACTTGTGACTTGCTCACCAAGAAGCTAGCGAAGTCATAGTCCTTGAAGGACAACTTATCTTTTGCTAAATTAATACAAACTCTATAAACATATTTTAAATATTAGAACTTGTACCTACAGATATGTAAAATCCTCATCCCACCACAATGAAACTTCTTTTTGCATTTGACAGAGACCACTACTTAAAACTACAACCAATCAAAACACAGAACTGTGGATCCCAGTCACAGCAGATATATCTTCAATACAATGTCCACACTGGAGCTTCAGGAATCATTGAAGAAGATATTGCAGAAAGATTTCAGTACCCAGTGGCACAGAGATTTATTTTTGTATTATTATATCTCCTAGAAGTGTCATATTCTACAGCCATAAAGTCTCACCAATATGACTGGCTCAACATGAACTGAACACAAACAAAAGCAACAGACATAGTAATATGAATGGGAGAAGAGCCCAGGGGTCTCAAATCTACACAAAGAAAGAAATATAGGCAACTAAGTAATTGTGAAAACAGAAGAAATACTTTTCCTCAGAGAAGAGTACACTCATTTGTCAATACTAAACCCAATATTCTCTCTCTCTCTCTCTCTCTCTCTCTCTCTCTCTCTCTCTCTCCCCCTCTGTCTCTCTCTTTCTCCATCCATATGTAGCACCAATTAGTAAAAACAAAAGCTGTGAATTTGAAAGAAATTAAGATAGGCTATGGAAAATTTTGGACAGAGAAAGAGAAGGGGGAAGGATGTAGTTATATTATAATACTATATACTATAGATATTGTATACTAAAAATAAAATTATTTTTAATTATCAAAACTATTAAAAAACATATTGAAAATAAATCTCATTTTCCATTAATCCCAAATTTTTATTTTTAAGTAGGAGTCTCTTATTTATTTCTAACATATATGTTAACCACAACCATGTTTATGTGACATTAAATAAGACAGTATGTTATTACAAATTTGAAATCAAAGGCATAAAGTCTAAAGTCATGAGAAATAAAATCTTATCTAATTAAGGTAGTGATATAACTTCTTATGATGGAGGGAAGGAACTACTAAATACTCTTCTGCATCCAGCCAAATAGGGACTAATAGAAATTCTTTTTAACACAAAAATATTTGAATAATTGAATTCTTGAAACATTGTAGAAATAGATATTTACCACTCAGATAAAATCTCATGGCTTCATAACATCTGCATATCCTGTGGAAATTGTTCTAGAAAAACTAACAAAAGTACTAAAAATAGATCAAACTATCTAAAGGGTAAAGGTAAGAGACAATCAGCAATATATTTTGGTGTACATGCACAAGTGATGTGTGTTCATTTTCAACAAGATTGAAAGGACTGTAACAAATGTAATTTTTAGATCTAAAAAGGAAATATCTAGTAATAATATTTATGAGACTACAGCCATTAGAATTTTTAACAAATTCTACATTATTTGAATACAAGATTATTACTTGATGCTACTTATTTTATTTGGTTTTCCTATTTAGTGGAAAGCTATTATTAATTAAAATAAACAGCATTAAAGTGTGTATTATATAATTTCTTATATTTTCCTGAGAAAATTTTTGATATCTGAAAAGCAAAACAAAAATGTAATTCTGACACTTCAATTATGTCATTATGTTACTCTAAGATTGAGGCTCACATTTTTAACTATCCATAAGAAAAGGCAAATTGAATAAATCATTCATTTTAATAAGCAATGATATAGGAAAAATTAACAAAATTTTACTTTAAATTATAGGATCCATTTCCAAGCCAGAGAGCTGAAGGGAATAGAGCACATTTGTAGATTCTCTGGCCACAGAGCTCTTCTCACAAGCTCCTCTGCTTACTGCTGTCAAGCCATGAGTTCTGGGATTTAGAGATCTGTCAGTGTAAGGCACAGATCAGGCAGGATCACATGGAGCATTGAAGGTAACACCAGCTCTGAATCTTTACATCATCCAGGTTCTTTGAACTCAGCTAAATGGCTCTCTTTATCATGAGTTCCCAGAACTGCATCTACAACTATTGACATGACAGGAGTTCACTGTATTTGTTCCCAGACTCATGACATACCACGACATACTGGACATCTTTAAAACGCTAAATTTTATCCTTTTTATGAATCCATAGTCCAGAAGTATAAAATCAGTGTGAACAGAGCTCCTTCTTTCAACTATGTTGAGCAACTTTCTGGTTCCCAGCTGTCTTCTAATTTTCATTCTGTTAACAGTTGTGGCTTTCTTTGGACTATAACACCATCATTCCAATCTCTAATTAACAAGGTTAATTCAGAAATTGAAACTCACATTTTTCCAGTGTATGTCCTCTGGTGTTTACAAGGATAATGGTCATTGGCTATAAGGACCTTGCCATGTAATATTACTTCAGCTTAAATAACTACAGCTGCAAAGATCATATTTCCAAATAGATTCACATTCTGAAGTTTTGGATGTTCCCTTTTTGGGAAGAGAGCCTACTCAATACTGTACTTGGTGTTCTCTGTGGTCTGCATATTGGTTTGTCATATTTTGTCTAATGTTTACATAGCAAGTGGTAACTAACTAGAGGACTCAAAACAATCAAAGTTAACATCAGCATTCTGGAGACTAGAGGTCTCACATTACTATGCACTAGTCCATCAACCTAGAACTGACCCTTAATACTTGCATGTAATTAAAATGGT